>NC_142935.1:39879721-39892221 GCF_046866305.1 Octopus bimaculoides | reverse complement strand
TAATAAATATATAGATTATATAGATCTCTTACTTGGTGTGCTGGATAAATATAGGAAGTGTTGTCTTTCTTCTCATATTCAGAAACTTTCTCTAACTGCTACAAGAACTTAATCTAATGAAATTGTTAAAAAGTTTTACTGTTTATCCAACATGAAACAGATTTGAAGAAAATATGAATATGAGAAATGACAGCAATAAATGATGTGAATTCTATATTATTGGTATATCACAAAAATTGCAGACCTCTGCTAGCCTAAGTGGTACAATAATTTAATGTAGTTAAATAGCATTATTTTTGCTTTTAAAATATCATATGTACAAGTTTGTGTTCATGATTCAATGCAGAGAAAAATAACAATTTTTCAAGTATAAAACAAGGTTTAATTAAATGAGTTGTAGTAGCAGTGTTATGCATATGCTCTTGAAAAATAGTTCTTTTAAGTCAAATATGCATCATGAATGGAAAGCATTATTCAGAGAAAAGAAAAATCAACATAGTTTGTAATGGAATAGAGGTATAGAAAATCAATGTCTCATTCAGGTAAAACATGTCTTGTTAAGACAAAGTGAAACGTGAGCAGACAGGTATCTAGTAGAATCTTTATTAAAATGAATGAACAGTCAATTTGCTGAAGCAACATTCTGCTTAGAAATGTGGCTGACTGAGTCACCAAGCAAAAACAAAAAGAGAGCTTTGTATTCTTGTTTATAGAGTCATTGATTAGCTGAAAGGAGCGGCTCTTTCACTGGTTCAATAAACAAATACAAAATGGTGAGTGACTAAAATGGGTGCAAGTCTAATTCTGTCATTAGTCGTCAACTGGTTGTCACAAATTTAGCACCTGTGATAATATTGTTCAATGTTGCAGTTTCCACAGAATATTTAAGCTGAGAAGAACTGGTGCACATGAAAATTAAATGAGTATACAAGATTGGTAATAAGAAAAGCACAAAATGAAATTAAGAGAGGATATAAATGGTCTTTTGACTGAAATAATAGATTTTAGACAAGTTGTGCTAGGAAAAAAATACAAAAAGAAACAAAGATGTATAAATATGAGGTGGTGTCAAGAAGTTCTCCAGACGAGTTCTGTAGCACACCAATTGATGGCAGCACACAGTTGAGTGCATAGTGAGAGCTAGCGTGATATCATTTTGTATTTATAAAAGTCATTGTAAATGATAAATATGAAGAAGTTGTACAAGTGATACACTAAAGAAATTAATAAGGTGCCTTGGAGCATTAGAAAATGAATAGCAGTTTGATAGAGAAAACACAACCAGCTGCTGTTGTGGTCAAGTGAAGAAACAACTTACTGAAGGAGGACGGTGATGATGCTTTGTGAGAAGGCAGAGAGTTAGGAGTGAGTTGCAGGTGAGGGAAAGGAAAATGAAATATTGAAGCAACAATAGAGGGGAGAAAGATAAAAAGAGAGAGAGGGGGACAGATAGAGAGAATGCCAGAAGGGGAGGGGAATTAAGCTGTTGAACAACTGGTTGTATGACAGAGAGAGAGGGGGAGATACAGAGTCAAAGAGATACAGGCAGACAAACAGATAGATTGGAAGATATATTAATGATCGTAGGGTAAAAAACAAAAAGTTGTGCTACATTACAAATAATATTAGAAAAGGTGGCATACATCAGGACAACAAAACATATGAAAACGCAGCACATCACTGACCGTTTTCAGGTTTAATTCCCCCATCTGTTGTCTTTTGGGAATCTTTATATTTTGACCACCAGTGAAAATATTGTTCAATTTAATAAACATGGAAATATACATACATACATGTGTGTATGTATGTATATATATATTGGGTCCTGGCAAGGTATAAAGGCAGGGTATTTCCAGAGAAGCACTCAACCCAAGTTCTGGGCTATCAATACTGTCAGATTCCAGATGAATACCGAAATTCTTCAAAAAAAATCCTGGTTTCACAACAGTAAAACTATTGTGCGGATGTGGCAAAGAGTAAACAATAATCCAAATAATAAGACAAAGAAACCCTTTAACAAATCTTTAATATACACACACACACACACACACACACACACACATAAGCACCAAAGTATGAAAAATCATACATCATTTAATCAGCTTGTGCATGTTTTGGATCGATTGGGAACTTTGAAAATTCTGCAATGTAATAATCATACATATTAATTGAGCTCATATTTGATCAGCTAAGATTCTACGGAATCAGAGATATTTAACACCGTCCTATCCTAATCAAAGCTATATCACATTGCTTGGAATAGAGAACATTTTAAGGGTGATAGTAGTAAAACTAGCAACATTTGACCAGTGTAAGGGTTAGGAAAGTATTTCAGCAGACACTTAGAAAACGTATTTACCAGATCATGTTAGAATTTTAATGATTCTTAGTTTCTTCAATTCCACTTGTCAACTTAAAGAATGTTTATGGAAAAATTCTTACCATATTTAAATTATTACTGACCAATTCAAATACACAGAGGAAGTATGTAAAAGCAAGCTATTCTGTTGATATATTACTTAGGTTTCAACGGAAATGTTATTTCATCAGTATTAATTCTAAATATAGATTATGAATAGAAGACATGCTGAGATAATGAGAATTTTAAAAGAAAATGCTATTAATATTCACTAAGGAAGGTATGTTTCAAAAATAATATTTTCCTTAAAAGAATAAGTATTTAAAGTTTTAAATAATAACATTATTAAGATAAATTAAGGTAAAAACTAGAATTTAAAAAATCAATTAAAAATAAAGTTGCCTGAACAGGCAACGTCAGTTTGCTGGAGGGAGTGAACTAATGTATGTCACATGGATTTGACCACTAATCAGGAAAAATTTAGCCATCACTAATTGTGACTGTGAATTCTAAAATCACAGTTATTGCTAGAAACAAGAGTTAAAACTCTTATAGTTGTGTGAAAAGCATATTTTTATATACTTTCCTACTCTAGACACAAAGTTGTGTGGGTGGGGGCAGTCGATTAGATCGACACCAGTATGCAACTGGTACTTAATTTATTGACCCTGAAAGGATGAAAGGCAAAGTCGACCTTGGCAGAATTTGAACTCCGGACCTAAAGACAGACGAAATACCGCTAAGCGTTTTGCCTGGTGCACTAACGTTTCAGCCAGCTCGCTGCCTTAAATATTTTTATATACTGACAAATCAGTTATGCAGGTTATTCGGCAAAAGCTGAACACTTATACGTTGTCTTCAATGGGAGAGTCTATCATACATTGTGCATATTTGAACATGCCACAACTACAGTAGTTTTTGTTTACATGAGCTGTAAGTGTACTCTTTTACTCTTTTACTTGTTTCAGTCATTTGACTGCGGCTATACTGGAGCACCGCCTTTAGTCGAGCAAATTGACCCCAGGTTTTATTCTTTGGAAGCCTAGTACTTATTCTATCGGTGTCTTTTGCCGAACCACTAAGTTATGGAGACGTAAACACACCACCATCGGTTGACAAGCGATGTTGGGGGGGAGGGACAAACACAGACACACAAACATATATACACATATACATATATATATATATATATATATATATATATATATATACGACGGGCTTCTTTCAGTTGCCATCAACCAAATCCACTCACAAGGCTTTGCTCAGCTTGCGGCTATAGTAGAAGACACTTGCCCATTTGCATATAATATATATGTATGTGACAATCTTAGAGTCGGAGGTTAGCAATTGTAACGGTAGATGTAGTAATTCATTTTGTGTTGTTATCAAAATGTAATGTGTGTTGATGTTGCAGATGTGAAAGAAGGACAGTGGTGGAAGTTGATGTTGACTCCAAATTTTATTTACCATTACTTCATGTAAAGCCACACATGTTGGCGGACATGTATAATATGATTGAGAGTTAATTTTTCCTTGAATCATCGTCGTCGTCGTCGTTTAACGTCCGCTTTCCATGTTAGCATGGGTTGGACGATTTGACTGAGGACTGGTGAAACCAGATGGCTACACCAGGCTCCAATCTGATTTGGCAGAGTTTCTACAGCTGGATGCCCTTCCTAACGCCAACCACTCAGAGATGTAGTGGGTGCTTTTACGTGTCACCCGCACGAAGGCCAGTCAGGCGGCACCGGCAACGGCCACGGCCACGCTCAAAATGGTGCATTTCATGTGCCACCCGCACAAGAGCCAGCCCAGGGGCACTGGCAATAAGTGTGTATAATATTCTTGTCAATTGTAATTGTAAGAAAAAGATAGTGATAGAGTGACGTTAATTAGAAGAGAAAGATGAGCTAGTGAAAGTGAAAGAGAGCAGAGGGAAGTGGTATGTATCATAGCAGCCAATTGTTTTGTTTCTCCCTCTGGCCATTTGCCTTTAGGTGTCTGCCCACTGTTCGCTTCTCATTAATTAACTGTTCCTTATGGAATTTTAGTATCTATAATTATGCTGACTAGCTAGAAAAAGAGGTATATAGCCAAGAACAATGAGCAGCTCGAGGTAGGTCGCCCTTATCTAATTTCAACTGTAGATGGCATAGAAGAGGTTAAAAATCAAATGGAAAACACATAAATTGACTTGGCAAAGCCATGTGTTGAATGTCACTCATGTCAACTATTACTTTTCTGTGATAAAGATGCCGTTGAAATGTTAAGGAAAATTTGCTGATTCAGGTTCAAATCTACTCTGTGCCTAAATGAAGTTACTACATATATATGTGTGTGTGTGTGTGTATATAGATATGTATGTGTGTGTGTATATATTTATGTATATATATATATTTACTTACAAAATGTGCATACATGTTTAGTGTATGAGTGTACTAGTACATATGTGTGCAAGCACATGTGCATTTAGTACATGCATATGTGTACTTAAGACAACTAGTGCTACATAGTACTGTTTCCTTAGAGACAGCAGCTGGCTGTCAACACAAATACAAAAACAGTGTGAGAGTGAGATAGACAGAAAGAGAAAGAGAGAGAAAAGGGTAGAACGAGACAAAAGGGTAGAGAGAGAGAGTGATTGCTTATTTATAAGAGAGAGTGATTGCTTATTTATGAGAGAGAGAGAGAGAGAGAGAGAGAGAGAGAGAGAGAGGGAGGGGAAGGAAAATAGATCTAGCAAGAACAAAATATAAATTTTGGAAAAGAACAAAGCAGATATATATCTAATAACACAAACAACAACAACATCAACACACCAGCCACAACAACAACAATGATATCAGATGAAAGAATATATAACACAAAAATTGATAGATATATTCAATATTAGATATTCATTTCTCAGTCACCCTTGAAGGTTTCTTTGGCATACACTGATCAGATATGAAATGAAATAACAGTTAAGTTGAAAATACACACATCGGATAAACTTTCATTTAAACTATAGTCATTTTGTGTGTGCATGTGTGTGTCTGTGTGTTTGTGTGTGCGTGCGTATTTATATAATTATTAATGTTTCTCTGTCTTTTTGTTGGAAGGTTGTACTGTATAGGGGTGAGAAGTAGAAACTGGGGTCCTTTCTGATAGATCCTTCCTTTGATAAGAATTTCTACAATAATGTGTTGTTATGTAAGTACAAATAAAGTCTCTTGCAATTGTTGTTGTTGTTGCTGTTATTATCGTTTAGCCCCAGGTCAGACTTAGTCCAGTAGATCACATGAGCAAATTCATTCAAGCTGTGACAAGACCATTTTGTCATTTTGAAGGATATCTAGGACTACATTTATCTAATGTATGCTTTTGAGAGTTTTTTTTTCCAAGAGGTGAGGTGAAGTTCTTTTCTTTTCTTTTCTTTTTCTTGCATATCAACAGTGGGAAGGAAAATTTTGAAAAGGCAAATTTGATTAAATCGTTAGTGAAGCAATAACTTTGTTTTATATAAACTCAGTTTCTTTTGGGACAAATTTAATTTATGTAAATTTCACTTGAAATGATGGCACATGGCTCAGTAGTTAATGAAAGCGTTAAGTATCACAATAATGAGGTAGTGAGTTCAATTCCTGGACTGAGCTGTGTGTTGTGTTCTTGCACAAGATACTTTATTTCACGTTGATCCAGTTCACTCAGCTGTAGAAATGAGTTGCGATGTCACTGGTACCAAGCTGTATCGGCCTTTGCCTTTCCCTTGGATACCATTGGTGGCATGGATTGGGGAGGCTGGTATGCCAATTTCTTATTTTAGAAACAATACTTTCAGAGCATCCTCCACCATTGCTAATTTGGTCACCTAGGTAATAAACTATCTACAACCTCAAGAGAGCATCCTGGGCATTTGAGAGAATCTAAGTCCCATGTGCTCTTAATGTTTATTGTTCCTGCACATCTGCCACATACAAAGACAACTTTATCTGTTAATCTACCTGTGATTCCACTGCACCTCTTATGTGTCCATAGTTTACACTTGGTGCAGCGAATGGAATTTCTTCCAACACATTTCCTACATATTGAGCAGGGCCATTTACCTGACAGAAAGAGAGTTTTATCTTCTTTCTTACTAACAACCACTTTTGTCTTAGCTAAGTTAACTTTAAGGCCCTTTGATTCCAGGTTTTGTTTCCATACCTGGAATTTCTTCTCAAATTTAGCTAAAGATTCTACATGTTTGTGCATATGAGTGTGTGTGTGTGTATGTATATGTGTGTGTGTAGGTATGTGTGTATATGTATATCTGTGTGTGTGTAAGAGTTTGTGTGTGTGTTGTGTGTGTGTGTGTGGGGGGGGGAGTATTGCAGTTTGCTGAAGCATTGTGACGCAGAAGTAAATAACAAAATAATAAAAACAGAGAGCTTCTAACAACTCAAAAAGAAAAAAATTAAGCAACTTTTACATATCAGAAGTAAATGGCTAAGAAATGAGATCTTATGAAGATCCTACCATGTTGATTACTTAATGAGCATCATAGACACACACACACACACACACACACACACACACACACACACACATACACACACACACACACACACATACAGATATATTGTATCATAGACACACATGTCTGTATCTCTGAATGTGTATACATCTTTTATTTGTGAAACAGACATGTAGAGGTCTCTATATATATTTCCTATATATATCTCATCTATCTAATGTTTGGTCTATCTGCATTCAACCTAGACTGGAAACATTTATTTTTTTTTGCAAAAGATTCATGTAATTCATTATTTATAAAGTGCATATAGACAGGTAAGCTTTGACCTTAAACAAATCCCTTATAGACAGAACACCAGACATTCTTTTAGCTGTAATCCAGTATAGTTATATTACATTTTTATCAATGTGCATCATACTTATTGCAATTTTCTTGAGTTCTTATCTAGAATTTACTGCTTATTTACCTGTATTTCTCTAAGCTAAAATACCGTAATTTTGGTATAGTTGTACAATGGAAGAGCCAGGTGATATTTTAGTGCAACTCACACAAAAGAACGTTTTAGCAAAGACAGATTTTGAGATAGTTGAGCCTATTGGATTAAAACATAGGGTCCGCTAAAAATTTACAATTTACACACATAGAAGAGTTTGGAGAAGTATCATCATTTTGTATGGTTTATCATCATCATCATCATCATCATTCCATCATTACCACTATCATTGCTATCATCACCGTTTTTAATGTCCAATTTTTCCATGCTTGAATGGGACAGACAGAATTTGTGGAGATGAATTTCCTGCAACCAAATGCCTTTCCTGTCACCAACCCTCACCTGTTTCCAAGTTAAGTAATATTTTCCCATGGCTGGACATGTTTCCATGGAAGACTGGAAACACACAACACTACTTATATGATGGTGATGCTCATTTCCAACCAGTGCAAAACAAGGACACACATCAAGACAAGAAGGAAAAAAAGAGTGTGAGTACATAGAAAACATCTCAATGCTGAGACCATGGAGAGAGAATGATGAGACAAAGGAAATTCAAGATGCAATGAGGAAACAAAAAGCCCAAATACATCAAAATAAAAAACGTTTGCTAAGTCTGAAATTATAGTTGTTTGCCCTTCATGCTTTACTCATCAAAATAATTTTGTTGATTTTGAAACCAATGTGTCTTTATGCCATATTACATCATGTTTACATTGATTTTAAACCCCATCTGTCAACTACTACATGTATAAACACTCTGTAAATTCAGAAGTAACTAGCCTTTATACAAACATATCTTATGATTTAGGTATTGCCGCTGTAAACAATTGCTGACAAAGTTTCACTTGAATTTGTTTTGGAATCTGCTACCATTATCCCAGAACACAACATATTCGGTTTCAATTACACATTTTTTTGTTGAGACTCATGGAATAACCATGGGTACAAAATTTGCACCTTTTTATGCAACCTTGGGTGTGGAGTTTTTTAAACAGAAGCTGTACGAGGAAGTAGAAATCAAATTCAATATTGACTTTAGCTGACACAGCGAATCATCATGGAAATGGTGCCTAAAAGATTGCTTTATAATATGGGCAAAATCTGATGAAGCACTGTCAGAATTTTCTAGTATTTTAAATGATCTATAGCCTATGACAGGTTACTGCATTGCTTCCATTTATCAAACTTTACTCACAAAGCACTGGGCAACCTGAAACTATAACAAAAAGCTCTTACCCAACATTCTATGTCATTCAATCAAACCCAAAGCCATATAGTTGTTAGAAAGCAAACTTCTAAACCATCTAGCTATGTATACACCATTTCTTCAGCTGCAACACTACAGCTATCGTGACCAATCATTGCCATAGCAGAGTGGCCAATGTGCAGCATTCTTAGAGCAGAATCTAGGCTGAAGCACTAAAGCATAATAATTATTACCAAGGCATGCGATGCATGACCTTTGACCTATGATTTTCATCCATAGTTTTTTTCACAGGCCACTGGCTTTGCAATATTTATAGCTGCTCAAGCAGGGCTGGTAGTGGTGGTGGTCGTCGTCATCGTCGTCGTCGTCGATGTGGTGATAGTGGTGGTCTTAGTAGTTGTGGTGGCGCCAACCATGATGATGGTGGTGGCAGCTATGATAGTAGAAGAACAACAACAACAGTAGCAGCAGAGAGTAACTGCAACAACAACAACTGAACAACAACAGCAGCAACAAGGACAACATTTGAAGTAAGGAGACTTAATGAGAGAAGGATTAAAATGTTGATAGCAACCCGAGAGAAGAATTGTAAGAAAAAGAACAAAAACGATATGGATGGCATCGCTAAGCATGATCACGTAAATCCTTACCATAACCATTTCTGTAATGCCCACCACCACCACTATTAGGGAAAAATATATTACTAGACCCAATGAAGAAGCCTGTATGTAGTCACTCATCCTGCTAGAAATAACAGCCAAATCTTTCTCGGTTCCTATCTTATTTTTTTTTGTTTATCTTTTATTGGTTTTAATTATTGAATTATTTTAGTCAAATGAATCAACCCTAGTACTTTTGTTCTTTCGTTTAAGTTTGGAATTTATTCTATCATTCTCTTTTGGTGAACTGTTAAGTTACAGGGATATCAGTACACCAACACTGGTCGTTGAGTGGCGGTGCTAGACAAACACACACACACACACACACACACACACACACACACACACACACACACACACACACACAGTGGTCTCTTTCAGTTTCCATTTATCAAATCCACTCACAAGGTGCCACATAGTGGGACAAAACACGGAACCATGTGGCTGGGAAGCAAACTTCTAACCACATAGCCACACCTGTACCTATGTCTTAAAGATAAAATTGACACATTGGATAATCCAGTTCTAGATCTCTGTGCATGAGGATAGAAAGAGACAGTCATAGATGGAATTTGGTTTTGATCATAGGTTTGCTCAATCAGGGATAACTTGGGATAGAACAACAATAAAAACAAAAAGCAGCAGAAGTAACAAGAAGGCTTCAATAAAGTATCTAGACTTTCAAGAAATATTCTTTTACCTGTTTCAGTCATTTGACTATGGCCATGCTGGAGCACCACCTGGAGGGGTTTTAGTCGAGCAAATTAACCCCAGGACTTATTTCTTAAGACTAGTACTTATACTATCGGTCTCTTTTGCTGCTCTGATAAGTTACAAAGTTACAGGGATGTAAACACACCAACACCAGTTATCAAACAGTGATGTAGGGAAAAACACAGACACATATTCACACACACGCATAAATATAGACATGTTATATATATATATATACACGGAGATAAACTTGCATAGCAAGCGACTTGATCTGAGATCATGTGCTGGAACAAAAACAGTTGCACGAAATATTGTCAGTGAACAGGTTGTGGTTTCAAAATGCCGAAAATATTTTGACACAAATTAAATTTAAATGTTGAAGTGAATCTAACGGTTTTGTGTGTTTTTTAAATGGCTTATAAACACCTTTTATGCTGCAATATATATACATATGTGTGTGTGTGTGTGTGTGTGTGTGTGTGTGTGTGTGTACAACAGGCTTCTTTCAGTTTCTCTCTACCAAATCTACTCACAAGGCTTAGTAGAAGACACTATAGTAGAAGACACTCACCCAAAGTGCTATGCAGTGGTACTGAACCCAGAACCCATGTTGTTGGGAAGCAAGCTTCTTACTACACAACCATAGCCAAATCTGTCTCAGAATCACTCCCAATGCCGTATTTTCCTTACTGCTCTATTCCACTATTCTTCCTCTTCCTCCAATGCTTTCTCCTCCTTCTACCAACTCTAACAGCACCCTTAACGTGGGGTGGAGGAGGAGTAGATAGTTGAATTTATGGATTGCAATGTGGCCTCTGCAATATCTTTCATCGTTCACTTGTTTCAGTCACTGGACTGCAACCATGCTGGGGCACTGCCTTGAACGGTATTTTGGCAAACGAATTGAGCTCAGTACTTACATATATATTTCCAAGCTTGTACCTAGTCTATCGACCCAATTGGTGAACTGCTAAGTTACAGAGATATCAACAGATCCTAGTTGACAAGCAGTCACAGAAGACAAACCCAAACACAAACATACACACACACAGACGCGCACACACACACACACATGCACGCACACACACACACGCACAGACACACATACACGCACACACACACACACACACACACACACATGTCAAGCTAAGTAAAAGCATGGTTGTCCTTGCATATAGGTTTGACCCCTGCATCCCACCCCCAGAGTTGATGTTTTTGAAACCAAGAGACATAACTCTTAACTTAATCCCCTGCTCAATTCGTTTCATCATCTCTATTCACAGCAACCACAAATCTGATATGTCTGTTCACCTCCTACAATAGAGGGCAGTCGCCATATTTCATTCCATAACGGCGCAGGGTTACATAATCAGACTGTTACCTAACACTCTGCTGAACCCTTGGTGCGAAACTGATTGGTAAGATGAGCTGTAATGGATATATAATACTGTGCCCTTTGATTAATATACCTACTCTACTGACAGATATACAAGTGCATATATTCCTGACATGGACTTTTAGATGGCTTACACACACACACGTACACACACACACACAAACACACACACATATATTAGCATGTATATATACGATGGGCTTCTTTCAGTTTCTTATGTCTTTATTGCCCACAAGGGGCTAAACATAGAGGGGACAAACAAGGACAGACAAAGGGATTAAGTTGATTACATCGACCCCAGTGCGTAACTGGTACTTAATTTATTGACCCTGAAAGGATGAAAGGCAAAGTCGACCTCGGCGGAATTTGAACTCAGAACGTAAAGTCAGACGAAATACTACTAAGCATTTTGTCCTATGTGCTAACGATTCTGCCAACTCGCCGCTTTAGTTTCTTTCATTTTCTGCCTACCAAATTCACTCACAATGTTTTGGTTAGCCCAATGCTACAGTAGCAAACACTTGCCGAAGAATCCCAGAATCATGTAGTTTGAAAGCAAACTTCTTACCACACAGCCATTATGTGATTAGTGAATTGATTTGGCATTGGTCCCAAATAATGGTTTGTGAGTCAGTACTTTGCTGGACAGAGATAAAAAGGAAAACGTAATGAATACAAATTTTAAGTTTAAAAATAGAAAATAAGTCTTAGAAATATCCCTCGAAATAGTATGATGGGCACGGTTGGACTGCTTTTGATCATAGGTCTGTTTGGATCAGAGATGGATTGGGTTTAAATAATAATAATAATAATAATAATAATAATAATAATAATAATAATAATAAAACTAATTTTATCACTACATTAATCTCCATTGAGGGAAGAAGTTATGAGGTGGGAGGGTAAGAAGGGCGGGGGAAGAAAGGGATATGGATGAAAGGAAGAAGAGAAATATGAGAATAAGAGAACAGAAGGAAATAAGAAGGGGGAAATAAGATAGAAAGAGAGGGGGGAGAGAGAATAGATTGACAGATAGAGAGAGAATATATATATATATATATATATATATATATATATATATATATATATATATATATATATATATATATATATATATATATATAGATAGATAGATAGATAGATAGATAGGTAGATAGATAGGCAAGCACACAGA
>NC_142935.1:39837221-39874721 GCF_046866305.1 Octopus bimaculoides | reverse complement strand
ACTGGCATTAGTCCTGCTAGATATAGCAGCTAAATCTTCCATCTTCCTCAAATCACACACTACTGTCTTATAAAAAAAATGAATGCACAAGTGTGGTTGTGTGGTAAGAAGTTTGCTTTTCAACCACAAGGTTCCAGGTTCAGCTCCACTAAGTGGCACCTCAGGCAAGCGACTTTTTGCTACAGACTTGGACCAACAAAAGCCTTGTGAGTGGATTTGGTAGATGGAAACTGAAAGAAGCCCATCATATTTGTGTGTGTCTTTGTATTTGTCCTCCATCACTGCTTGACAACTGGAGTTGGTTTGTTTACATCCTCATAATCTAGCAGTTCAACAAAACGAGGGTGATAGAATAAGTAGTAGGCATTTAAAAACAAAATAAGTTCTTGGTTTAAGTTGTTGGACTAAAACCCTTCAAGGTGATGCTCCAACATGGTCATAATCTAATGATAGAAATAAGTAGAAGAAAGAATATAGAGGTAAATCAATAAGGAAGCAACTATGCTGTCACTAGCAGTTAAGTCCCCCTAAAAGTCATGTCCGCTGTCTTAATATGAGAAGAACACAGTGGCTAAGTTAAGCCAAGATTCTGCATTCATCATCATCATTATCATCATCATCATCATTTAATGTCCATTGTCTATGCTGGCATGGGTTGGACAGTTTGACCGGGGCTGGTAAGCTGAAGGGTTGCACCAGACTCCAGTCTGATTTGGCATGGTTTCTACGGCTGAATGCCCTTCCTAATGCCAACCACTCTGAGAGTGTAACGGGTGTTTTACAAGCCACTGGCATGGGTGCCCGTTACATTTCACGAGTATCTGCCATAATTATGATTTGACTTGGCTTGATGGGTCTTCTTCTCAAGCATGGCATATTGCCAAAAGGTCTTGGTCATCAAAAATAATTTTAAAAACTGTTTCGTAAGAAACTGGTGAGGGAATATCTATGCAGCCACTAACAGTAAAGTTAATCACACACCACAATCTTAAAACTGGAGTAACAGATTGGATAATGTAGTCCTAGATATATAAGGCCTCACAAACAGATGGTAAAGGTAAAAGTAAAGTTAGCTTCTCAAGCCATGCTGACTCATAAGGGTCAGTTTCCTGGTTTCATGGTGCATAAATTCCCTACCGGGATGGGATGCCAGGCCCTCACAGGATTACTCATCTTTGCCAGCTGAGTGGACTGGAGCAACATGAAATGAAGTGTTTTGCTCAAGAACACAACACATTGCCCAGTCCACTAAGCTACATGCCTTCACCACAAACAGATGGAGTTGTCATAGATACATAATGCTTCACAAACAGATGAATTGGTCATAAATGGACCACTTTTTACCAAACCATAAGGTTAGCTTGATGGGAGCTAACCTAGAACTAAACAACATCTCTGGACCCTAAAGTCCACTACAATCAACTCGCCCTGCCATAACTGTATTTGTTGTTATTGTTATTGTTGTTGTTGTGGTTGTTTAGCACCCTCCTCCTACACTTCATTGACCTTGATGGAGTAGATCTATGATCAAAGACGTTCCTGTCTTGACCATCACCTCTTTCTTCCAAGCACTCTACTTCCACATTCACCCTACATGATCTGGCTCCCTACACTTCTTGAGATGATAAAATGTGGTTTGAGGGAGATTTAACTGTTAATTTAAACAGGTTAAATAACCATGTAGAGATTCCAACAATGTTCTTCGATGAGGTTTAGCTCTCAACAAAGCTTTGACCATAAGTCTTCTTGGTTAGGATTGACCTACGAATAAACAGCATCAGCTACAACAACAACAACTACAACAACAACAACAACAACAACAATGACTTCTTAGCCCTGAATCATACTAGTGTAGAAAACTAAAAGACACACACACACACTACACAAACGACAACAATAATGAGAACAACGAGAGCAACAACAACAACAAGTAATCTTTCAGTTTCATTTCCAGAGATGTCTCATCAAAGACTAATAATTCTGAAATCAACAGCAATAATAATAACAACAACAACAACAGTAAACACACAATAACAACTGTCTTTCACTTCTGCCATCTACACCATCAGCCACCACCACCACCCATCAAATCTTACCATCCCTTAATCTTATGCAATTAAAGATTTAAATTTTAAGCTGTCTAGCTTCTATTTTGGGAAGGTGGAAAACTTTCAATAATCTTCTTAATCTGACAAATCTTATAATATTGCTATGAGATTCTCTACAATTTCTCCTCCTCCTCCTCCCCCTCCTCCTTCTCTCCATTTCACCTCTCCCTACTCCTACTCCTGTCCATTGCACTTTACTTTCACTTTCACAATTGGTTGGAGTTGTCGTGATTGATGTTGTCTTCACTGTGTTGTCACTGCTGATGGCAATTGCTTTTAGCTCTATTTTGCTCTTTTACTTGTTTCAGTCATTGGACTGTGGCCATACTGGGATGTGACTGTCACCCTGAATGGTTTAGCTCATCAGAATGCCCCCAGTACAAACATTATTGGTCTCTTGTCAAACCACTAAGTTACAGGAATCATGAACAAAAAAACACCAATTGTCATGTAATGGGAGACATACTCACACAAATACACACACACACACGCATATATATATATAACATGCATGTGTGGAGGATGGGGCTGCATGTGTGTATGTGTACAGTCATCTTTAACAGATTTATGTATGCTTGGATATGGGAGGGCCTTTCGCTGCTGAAATATCCTCAAAAGAAATTTCCCTCATAGACAAAATGTGAGAAAACATTAAACTATGAATGACATCATCTGATGACAGGACACAAGCATTTCTCCATTGTTGTACACCATAAGCTATGATTACTGAATCCCTCCTTCACCATCTTATAGGCTAAAATATACATATATATATATTTATATATATACATTAAACAAGGCTGCAAAGAGAGAGGTTTGGAGACACTACTATGAAAGGTTGCTAAATAAAGAGAATGAATGGGAGAAAGAGAGTCTACCAAATGCTGACCCAACAGAGGGACCAGCTATTCGAATTGACAGTACCTTGGTAGATAAAGCAATTAAGGGTATGAAGGCAGGGAAAGCTCCCGGCCCATCAGGAATCACCGCAGAGATGCTCAAAATATCTAGCAGTGTCAGCTACAGCTAAGTCACCCGTATTGTTAACCAGATGATACATGAAGGAGTCATACCCAATGACTGGTGTAGCAGCACCATAGTCAACTGCTACAAAGCTAAAGATGATGCTTTAGACACAAACAATTACAGAGGTATCAAGTTGTTGGACCAGGTAATGAAGGTCACGGAGAGGGTCATAGCCCAACTAATTAGGGAGAGAGTCAGCTTAGATGAGATGCAGTTTGGATTCGTGCCAGAGAAAAGCACCACTGATGCTATATTTCTGGTAAGACAGCTGCAGGAGAAATACCTAGCCAAAGATAAACCTCTGTACCTGGCTTTCGTTAACATGGAGAAAGCCTTTGACAGGGTCCCCCGATCCCTTATCTGATGGTCAGAGGAAACTAGGGATAGATGAATGGTTAGTGAGAGCTGTGTAAACCATGTACAGGGATGCTATCAGTAAGGTGAGGGTTGGCAACGAGTACAGTGAAGAATTCTGGGTAGGGGTAGGGGTCCACCAAGGATCAGTCCTCAGGAAATAACAGAGGAATTCAAGACAGAATGCCCCTTGGAGTTCCTCCATGCTGATGACCTTGCTCTAATTGCTGAGTCACTATCAGAACTAGAGAAGAGATTTCAGGTGTGGAAGCAAAGATTAGAATCAAAGGGCCTTAGAGTCAACCTAGCTAAAACCAAAGTCTTAATAAGTAGGAAGGCAGACAAACCACAAATCCCTTCAGGTAGATAGCCCTGCTCGATCTGTAGAAAAGGCATAGGTAGAAACTCCATAAGATGTACCCAGTGTAAGCTATGGACACATAAGAGGTGCAGCAATATCAAAGGAAGGCTAACTGGGAAGATAGTTTTTGTATGTGGCAAATGCTCAGGAGTAATAAACACTGAAAATGTGCAGAGAACAGCTTATGTCACATTCCAGGGAGAAAAACTAGAAGTGGTTGATAGCTTCCATTACCTAGGTGACCGAGTCAGTAGCGGGGGTGGGTGCACTGAAAGTGTAGCTGTTAGAATAAGAATAGCCTGGGCAAAGTTCAGAGAGCTCCTACCTCTCCTGGTGACAAAGAGCCTCTCGCTCAGAGTAAAAGGTAGACTGTATGATGCATGTGTATCAACAGCCATGCTACATGGGCTGTGACTGTTGAGAGCATGTGTAAGCTTGCAAGGAATGAAGCCAGTATGCTCTGCTGGATGTGTAATGTCAGTGTGCATACACTACAGAGTGTAAGCGCTCTGAGAGGAAAGTTGGACTTCAGAAGCATCAGATGTGGTGTGCAAGAGAGATGACTGCATTGGTATGGTCATGTGTTGCGAATGGATGAGGATAGCTGTGTGGTACTTTTTCACACAGCTATCCTGACTGGCTCCCATACCAGTGGCACATAAAAAGCACCATTTGAGCGTGATCGTTGCCAGTGTCGCCTTACTGGCACATGTGCCGGTAGTATGTGAAAAACAACATTTGAGCGTGGTTATTGCCTGTGCCGCCAGACTGGCTCCTGTGCAGGTGGCACGTAAAAAACATCATTTGAGCATGGTCGTTGCCAGTACCACCTGACTGGTCCTCGTGCTGGTAGCATGTAAAAGCACCCTCTACACTCTCAAAATGGTTGGCGTTAGGAAGGGGAATCCAGCTGTAGAAACTTTGCCAGATTAGATTGGAGACTGGTGCAGCTTTCTGGCTCGCCACTCCTCAGTCAAACCGTCCAACCCATGCCAGCGTGGAAAGTGGATGTTAAACGACAACATACATGCACACACACATATGTATTTATGTATGTATTTATGTATGTATGTGTATGTGTGTGTATGTATATAAGGGATACTGAAAAATAATGCGGCACTGCCAAGCAAATGGTCTGACTTCATACCGAAAATAGTTTACAAGCCAATAAAATGAGTTCTTGCAATCAACCAGTATGCAGAGAGTTAATGACAGCTCTTAATGTGGACATGGGCTGAATGTGTATATCTTCAATGTGATAGCCCATGGAAGACAAGGACTTTAGTGAGTTGCATATTCAGCACACAAGGACTTTAGTGAGTTGCATATTCAGCACTGCATGCTTTATGAATTTTGTAAGGGTAAGAATGCAACACATGCATATAAAAATGTATGTGCTATATATCCTGAGGACGTGAGTATTCAGAAATGCCAAAGATTTTGATATACATATTTATCTTGCAGGGTTTAACTTAATTTTCTATGCATACATTATAGCCTCAAGTGTTTTATGATTATTATAATAATTTGTTGAGTTGTAGGTTATCTCTACAGATTTTTATAGAAATCATATGTAGATGAGTTGAGATGTACTATTGGATTCAATTAGAATTCTTGTGAGTTTTATTGCCATACGGAAATTCCCCGAGGAATAATAATTCCATGCTGAACCCTTTCCAAGATATTCACTGCCTGAAAAGTTGATATTAACTCTGATATAATGAGCATGTTTTAGTATGTTTATTCACATCACTTGGTTTTATATCCCATCACATCCCACATGGCCATCTGCTGTGTATTTACTAGTCATCACAATCTTTTCAAATCTTGCTGCATTTCACATGGAATTTTGGGTCCTCATCTTGGTGTCCTTTATTAGATAATAAATTTTGATCTGAAAAATTCTTTTCTCTCTCTCTCTCTTTCTCCCTCTCCATTCTCTCTCTCTCTCCATTTTCTCTCTTTTCTTTCACTCTCTCCTTCTCTCTCTCCATTCTTTCCCTCCATTTATTCTCCATTCTCTCTCTCTCTTTCATTCTCTCTTTCTCTCTCTCCATTTATTCTCCGTTCTCTCTCTCTCTCTCCAGCTGAGATAGCCATGTAACCAACTACCTCTGTCCCCTCTATTCATACCCTAACTGCTCATCACCTGGCATAAAGCCACTAAACTCAGTATCATTCTTCTTCCTCAGTCAAGGGACTCTTGTCTTGCAGATTCCTTGTTGACTTCATTGCTGTTGGTACCACATAAAAACCACCCAGTGACCCTGTGAAATGTTTGGCATTAGGAAGGACATCCAGCCTTAAAAACCATGCCAAAACAGATAGCTTTGTGCAGTCTTCTGCCTAGCCAGCTCCTGTCAAACCATCCAACCCATGCCAGCATGGCAAACAGGCATTAAATGATGATGATAATGATGATAACCTAGAGAGGATCTGAACTGAGACACACGGCACCAATATTAATGAAAAATATCAATTCTAGTGATTTTCATTCATCATTTTTTATATATATTATTCTAAAATATTTCCTTTGCAAAATAATTGTATAACCAGTAGACAGATGTCCCTATGCTTCAGAAATTCAAAGTATCTCTTGTAACAGATGCATGTGTTTACTTAAGCCATTTTATAATTGTACAATATGCAAATACATGCAATAATGTTGCCAACGTATAGACAATCTTCTGGAGCAATTGCTAATATTTTATATGAGTTATCTTCACCCCAAATGATTATGTATCCAAAACTGAAGGAGAAAAAAAAAGAAATGCATGCACATACAGGCGCGGGTGTGGCTGTGTGGTAAGAAGCTTGCTTTCCAACCACATTGTTCTAGGTTCAGGCCTACTGCATGGCACCTTGGGCAAGTGTCTTCTACTATAGCCTCAGGCCCAACCAAAGCCTTGTGAGTGGATTTGGTAGGCAGAAACTGGAAGAAGCCCATCTTATATTTATATATATATATACATAAATGTGTGTGTGTGTGTGTGTGTGTGTGTGTCTGTGTTTGTCCCTCTGCCATCACTTAGCAACCGATGCTGGTGTTTAGGTCCCCGTAACTTAGTGGTTTGGTAAAAGATACCAATAGAATAAGTACTAGGCTTACAAAGAATAAGTCTTGGGGTTGATTTCTTTTACTAACACCCTTTAAGATGGTGCTCGGCATGGCCACAGTCAAATGACTGAAACAAGTAAAAGAATAAAAGACAAAAAAGAATACACACACTCACACATACACATATACATACACATATACACACAAATGTGCACACGCATACAAACACATAAATACACACATGCATGCATGTGCATATGCATATACTCAACGAGGTACCAGTTGTTTAATAAGTAACTGCAAAATTAGTTGATGCTAGAATATAGAACTGGAAGTACACAGTGTAATGTATTCTGTTTTCAAAGCTACTGATAGGGCTTCTATGTGGTATCTTGAACAACTAGAAATAGCAGTCAAATCTCCATCAACTCATACACTTTTGCCTTCATAAAATAGAAAGACACATTGGACAATCTAGTCTGAAGTATGTAAAAAAGATTGGATGGCCATGGTTGGAGTGCCCTTAATCGAAGCTCTACTTAACCATGGCTGATCTGGTGCTAAACAACAATTATATCAACAACTCTATACAAAAAACAATCAAACATCCCAACCCCACAGGACATATAGAAGTTGAAAATGCACTGAGATCAGTTAAAATATTTTTTATCATATTTAAAGCCATGTGACTATCCTCTACCCATCAAGTCCCATCTAAAATATATACTAATTCGAGCCATGAACTCCCTCTAAAAATAGGACAAGCTTCAAACACTATTCAGAAGCATGACAGTTGTGACGTAAGCCACATCTTTCTATTTCAACTATTTGAAAATCAGTGTAAACTGTGAAACCGGTTAAATCTTTAAATATAACTAGACTACCCATGACTTGTTGGGTCACTGGGAAACTCTGAGTTTCCCAACAATGGAGTTTTGTTTTGTGGGTTTTTTCTTTTCCAGGTTATTTCACATGCTTTCAATGAATGTGACATTGAAATCACACGTAAACGGCTCCTTTCCCCAGAAAAGGAAAGATTTGGCTGCTATTTTTTGCATGCCCTGCTACCACGTAACAGGTATTTTGGGTTCTTTATTGCAAACAGCTGTTACATGGTTGCAGGGTGTGCTAGAAATAGCCGCCAAATCTTTCGAGGTGAGATATATATTGAATGCTCTCAAAAAAAGCCTATGGAAAATAAACTATTTCACACCAAGGTTATGAATGGGTCTTTTATGAAATATTTACCATATTTTTAAAGTCATTTTCACCTTAAAATATTTCTTATGTATGCCAAAAAAATTTTTTTATTGGTATTCTCTTGGAAATAATTTTAAAATACATTAAAATATAGTCTGTTTAAAGAAAGCTAAAATATAAATACTTACTGTATAAACAGCTTACATTTTTGAAATCACATTCACTTAAAAATATTTCTAAATGCTTAAAATATTGTGTTTAACAAAAGCAAAAATATAAACACTTCCAGTAAATAACAAATCATATATTTTCGTTGTCAAATCACCGTCTAATCTAAAAGTTAGAGTTTCTTCCCTTTCAGGAAGAAGTTATATTTGGCCCATTTTCTCATTATACCCCCAAACCCCAGATATCTCAATAACTACTGCTCCAATTTATGCGAAACTTGTTTCATTCCATTCATATTAACATTTCAGGGTAAACTTAATTCATAGTATTTTCCTATTATGTGCCAGCTTGGCTGGGTAACATTGCAGGCAAGCAAGCAAGATTCAAACTGACTTTAATATATTATAGATAGATAATAAAATATTTTAACTATTCTCAGTGCATTTTCAACTATTTTCCTCTGTGTGTGCATGTGTGTGTGTGAGTGTGTGTCTAACTATATCTATATATATATATACTGTTGTGTCTGGGGAGAGTCATTTTCTTATTGTGCCTTAAAATTTAACACACTCACCAGTAAAATTTCCACTTATTTTTCTTTTTATTTTCCTAAAATTTTTGTTGCGTCTTGCAACCTTATCAATAGTCTTGACTGTCCGTTATTTACGCTGCGTTCTTTTTTGCTTTTATTTGTTTTTGCACATGTGTGTGTCTCAGTGTGTGTGTATGTATGCATGCATGTATGTGTGTATGTATGTCTGTGTGTGTGCATATGTATATATGTGTGTGTATGCATATATGTATGTATGTGTGTGCGTTTGCATGTATGTATGTATTCGGCATATTCCTGTGTTTGTGTGTTTTTTTATGTATGTGTATGCATGTGTATATGTATGTATGTACATCTGTCTCCTTGTGTGTGCATGTCTGAGTGTGTGTGTGTGTACGTTTTGCTGTTATGTACCATGTTTGTATGTATGGGTGCACATCTCCATGTGTGGACAAGTGTCTTTGTGTGAAGTAAAGTGTGTGTGTATATGTGGTCATGTGTTTCAGTCTCTATTTGCGTATGTGGTTGTCTGTTCATGTACCCGATGTACCTACTCGTCTGTATGTAGACCTGATTGTTTACATATACATACATGTGCATGCACACACACACATACACCAACACACACAGACATACATACATCTATCTGCATAAAATCCCATTAACTGTTCTACTCTACCTGTGTAAAATGTGGGTATGGGGGTATGATATCTATGTATATTTCCTATTTAGTATTGGGGAAGTTTCATATATAAGGACGTACTCCCGTATTTGTCTTAGAGTTGGGTCTTTTGGGTGCTTGGATAAGATGCAGATGTCAAGTTGACCCAAGTTGCCTCCATGCTGGTCTTTGGCATGTTGGTAGAGTATGGAGGACTGTTTTTTGTCGTCATATTGTCTCAGCTGTCCGTTTAGTCGTTCCGCAATGCTCCTAGATGTTTCACCTATGTATGTCATATTCAGGTCTTTACAAGCACCTTCCATGCATTTTATGCTGTAAACTACATTTCTATTTCTGCAGTTAATGCCAGGGCTAATCCTACATACCATGCAGTTATCATTGGTACATATGGTATTCTCAAAGGGGTACATCCTACATAGTTGTGATCTGATGGAGTTCCCTGGCTTTTCAACAGTCTTAATGTTGAGTTTGGACTCCTTCAGAGCTTTTCTAAACCTTCCAAGCACTGCTGTAAACGGCAGAATTGAGCTAGAATGTTAAAACTTAGTGCACATGCACAGCAGAGTTCAAGGTCAATCTTTTCCAAATGGCTATACTCTGCATACTTTAGCTTTGTTACTATGGCAACAGTCTGGATACTTATTTATCAGACCACATGTATATACATACATATGTGTGTGTGTGAGCATGCACGTGTGTGTGAGCATGCACATGTGTGTGTGCATCATCATCATCATTATCAGCGTCATTTAATGTTCATTTGTCCATGCTGCCATGGGTTGCACAGTGTGACCAGAGCTGGCAAGGTAGGTAGCTGAACTAGATTCCAGTCTGATTTGGCTTGGTTTCTATGGCTGGATGCCTTCCTAACACCAACCACTTTACAGAGTGTGCTGGGTGCTTTTAACATGGCACCACACGAGTACTTTTACATGGTGCTGCCCAGGCACTTTTACATGGCACCACACGGGTGCCTTTATGTGACACCACTCTGGTGCTTTTACATGGGACCACCACAAGTGCTTTCCACCACCAGAAGGACCAGTCTTAACACTTCTGCTGCAGAGTACGGGTCTTCTTGAGTTTTGAGTGTAAGCATATGTGTGTGTGTGTGTATGCGTGTGTGTGTATACACTAGCTTCAGCTTTTGGGTTGTGGCCATGCTGGGGCATCAAGTATTTAATCTATCATATTATTACAGAATCCATTATTTCTGTATGATATTGACTATCTCTTTGCAATAAGCTAACAAAAACAAATCGTTCAATAATGCAGGAAATTAATTAAAGTGAAAATCTGAAATTTTGATATTTAAAATAATTTGTGAAAAATTAATTGCATGATTTTTTTTTTAGAATTTTATTTTCAGAATTACTATTGTATCATGCTTCATTTTACAATGTCACGTATACTCCTTTTCTGAATAATTATTTCAAATAGAAGGGCTCTGAAGTCAAATAATAGAAGCATGAACATGCAGAAGATTCATCATCATCATCATCATTATCGTCATCATCATCATCATCATCATTATCGTCATCATCATCATCATTGTCATCATCATCATCATCGTCTTTCTCATTGTCATCATCATCATCGTCATCAATCTCATCATCATCATCATCATCATCAGTCAGAGTGGTCATCATCTTTGTCATCATCATCAGAATCCTCGTCATCATTGTCATCATCAAAATCATCATCATTTTTAATATTCACTTTTTAATTTGTATGGG
This sequence comes from Octopus bimaculoides, assembly GCF_046866305.1. Classification (NCBI taxonomy): domain Eukaryota; kingdom Metazoa; phylum Mollusca; class Cephalopoda; order Octopoda; family Octopodidae; genus Octopus; species Octopus bimaculoides. The sequence goes on along the minus strand of NC_142935.1, from coordinate 39,863,478 downwards.
TTGGACAAAGTTTATTGATGCAGATTTTCTTTGGCTGGATACCCTCCTTGTCACCGACCTTTACCTGTTTCTAAACAGGATAATATTCTCTCTTGGCCAGACATATTTTCATGGAATATTGGAAATGAATGACATTCATTTACTACAATCATGTGATCGCAAGACAAGGAGAGGAAACACACATATGCATACACAAGAAGCTACTTACATTTTCCATTTGCAAATCCACTTCCTAAGCTTTGGTTAATTGAAGAATTACCATGTGGATGATGGGTTAGCTGGCCAAAACTTCGAAGTCACTGCCAAAAACATATATATATATATATATATATATATATATATATATACACATATATATGACAGGCTTCTTTCAGTTTCCGTCTACCAAATCCACTTACAAGGCTTTGATCGGCCCGAGGCTATAGTAGAAGACACTTGCACAAGGTGCCACACAGTGGGACTGAGCCCAGAACCATGTGGTTGGCAAACCATAGCCACTCCTGTGCCTTGTTTAAGAATATTAGATTTGTACTCTATTAAAGTATAAAAATAAACCATCAAGTTAATGTAAAACTGTTTTTATGATAACGGAACATAAAAACGAACACTAATGTGTGTATGTGTCTGTGTGTGTGCTTGTGTGTGTTTGTGTGTGTATACATATATAGATATAAATATAATATATATTTGCGTGTGTGTGTGTGTATGTATATGTATATGTATACACACATATATACGATTGTGATAACCACACTGATGACGACAACAATGACGATATTGCAGACAATGTTGCAGATTAGCTCATAATCTTGGATATTAATTCATGTTTATATTTGCTTCAGTTCAGACAAAGTAAATATAATATATAAAATAAATAACGTATATGACTGGATGAATGCAGAAATGGAGGGGCGGAGGGATGGATGGATGGATGGATGGATAGAGAGACAAACAGACAGTCAGATAGTCCAACAGAAAGATGGACAGAGGGACAGATGGATGGATGGACAGATGGACAGACAGATGGACAAACAGACAGATGGATGGATGGATGGATGGATAGACAGAGAGACAGCAAGATAATTAGGTAAATAGACAGACACAGACAGATAGATAGATAGATAGATAGAGAGAGAGAGAGAGAGAGAGAGAGAGAGAGAGAGAGAGAGAGAGAGAGAGAGAGAGAGAGAAAGAGAGCGTGTGTGTGCTAGAGAGAGAGAGAGAGAGAGAGAGAGAGAGAGAGTGTGTGTGTGCTAGAGAGAGAGAGCCAAGCAGACAGACAGACAGAAAAACTGTCAGACAAGCAAATAGATAGACAAATTGATAGATAGATAGATTTCTTTTATTGGCCACACAGGGCTAAACACAGAGGGCACAAATACAACTGTAGAAGTTTTCTTTTCCAAGAGTCGGTATACGTGGGATTTAATCAAAAGGATCAAAAAATGCTTCATTATTTTATATAGTCGAAATCCCCAAAAGAGGGACAAAAAAAAAGCAGTAAGTTAATCGTGGAAAGAAAATCCTATGAAAACGAACCACGATAACCTGGATTGTATTAAAAAAACACATGAGAGCAAGGTACTCTCTCTCCTTTTCTTTTCCTATATGTTCATGCTCAAAGTGGGTCCATCATTCATGCGGACCATGCTTGCCCCTTTCATCCCCCTTTTATTGCTATGATGAGGGTCTTTATATTGTTCAATAGATAACCTTGTTTCCAAGGTGCTCCCAATCGACGTACATTCACACTACCTAGCTTGAACATAGACATGACGAAATTTCTGTTTCACACACAAACAGAAAAAAAAAAAAAAACAGGAAAAGGGAGGAGAAAGAGTTACTAACTTTTCCAAAAGCAAAATTTTCTCCTCACAAGTTTCCGTGAGGAGGTTTTTAAATAGTCTTTTTTTGATGAAAATTTTTGAAACCTCCCTATTGAATCAGAGTAGAGAGACTTCAATAGTCTGTGATTTGCTTGTGTTGTGTGTAATATTTAGATGTGTTCTGGTGGTGTAGTGTATGGGTGGTTACTAGTTTTGTAGTTGTGGTCAGTGATGTCTGTGTGACCTGATGTATTTCATCAAGTCCAAGTTGTTTGTGTTAACAGCTGTCTATCAGCATAATTTGATTGGTTGATGTTTGTTTTATTGTAGTGTTGGTGTTTATCTTAGAAATGTTTGTTTCGGGGAGGGGGATTGTAAACCACCCTGCTTTGTTTGCTTGTGTCTTTATTCTTTTTTCCCCCAATTTCTTTCTCCTCCCTGTGGCTAATTGCCATTCTTCCATTTCGCCACCGCCTTCCTCAGGCCGTCTGGCAGTTTTATAATGGAAGGAATATTTTCAATGCTGTGTTGATTTGCTTGGATCAAGATTTCCACTTCTTGACCCAGCCAGTTCTGTTCATCAATTGACAAAATTTCTAAAATATTGGTCGAGTCCTCCAGATCATAGCAGACTGCTGACACTAGCCAGTGTATTTCTACCTCTGGAGGAATGTCTTTGATCAATACTTTGGTGACTCTTTTGCTGAAATATGTGAAAACCATCATAATGTCCTCACATTCAAGAATTTTTGTGGAATGAGATTTGGCTTCTTCTTCAGAAGCGAACCTCACTTCCACACAGCCAAATTTCTTAACCTGTTTTATGAATTTCTTAAAACTCCAGATAGGGAGCAAACATTTGTCAATTGTTTTTTGATTGGTGTGTTGTAAGTTTTTGTTTTGGTGCTGATTGTTTTATAGATAATTGGGGGTTTTTTTTTCTAATATGTTCAATTATGTCTTTTGGTGTTTGTAATGTGATTGTACATCCATTTTTTTGTAGCATTGATTTGGTTTCTAAAAGCTGTTCTCTCGAAAATGACAAAACATGTCTTCCTTTTTTTAACACTGATGCAAAATTATTTGCATTTGTGTTTATTTTAGTGGTGGTGGCAGTGGTGGATGTAGTAGCTGGTGGTGGTGGTGTTTGTATCTTTTTCTTCACAGTTTCCCTTCGAAATAGAACAATGTTGTTGAACAAGGCAACGCTGGAAAGTCACTATCAAATTTAGCAACAGGAATGCCGTTAATCAACAAATTTTCATCCATTTTTTCGCAAAAAAATGTTGTAAATGATATTTTAAAGTCCAAAATTTACCCGTTGAGGGCAAATTTTGAGTGAAAAATCAATTAGACCAAAGCAGAGCTTATTAGGAACCACCTTGACCAAAAGATTTGAAAAGATTCCAAATAAAGAAAGAGAAATTCAATCAACTTACAGGAGCTGATGTCAACACATCCACGATGGATAGATAGATAGATAGATAGATAGATAGATAGATAGATAGATAGATAGATAGATAGATAGATAGATAGATAGATACATACATACATACATACATAGACAGACAGACAGACAGTTAGATATCTTTTTATTTCAATGTGGGCTTTATATATAAACATGCTTTCCAAGTTACTAACCTGGTTAAGGGACATTCTACCATTTATAAATGTCAAATATAACATCACTCTAATTATAAAATTAAATAATGACAAAAAACAGCACCTCATGAAAGGAAAACAAAATAAAAATATTAATAATTGATTTCAAACTTTGGCACAAGGTCAGCAATTTTAGGATCGGTAAGTCGATAATATTGATTCCAGTACATAACTGGTACTTATTTTACTGACCCCGAAAAGATGAAAGACAAAGTCGACCATGACAGAATTTGAACTCAGAACATAAAGACAGATGAAATGTCATTGCATTTTGCCTGGTGTGCAAATGATTCTGCTAACTCATTGCCTTAATGTTATTAATAGTTGTTAAGGCAAAAGCAGTGAGCTGGCAGAAACGTTAGCACGCCGGGTGAAATGCTTAGCGGTATTTCGTCTGCTGTTACGTTCTGAGTTCAACTTTGCCTTTCATCCTTTTGGGGTCGATAAATAAAGTACCACTTATGCACTGGAGTCGATGTAATCGACTTAATTCCTTTGTCCGTCCTTGTTTGTCCCCCTCTATGTTTAGCCCCTTGTGGGCAATAAAGAAATAAGAAATGTTAGTACACCAGGTGAAATGCTTAGTGGTATTTCATGTCTTTACATTCTGAGTTCAAATTCTGCCAAGGTCGACTTTGCCTTTCATCCTTTCGGGGAGGTCAATAAATGAAGTACCAGTTGTGTACTGGAGTCAATCTAATCGACTGGTCCCCTCCCCCAAAATTTTGGGCGTTGTGCCTAGAGTAGTTAAGAATAATTGTTAAGGCAGAAACATCTTTGATAATAAGCCTGTTTGGTCAGGGAAATCATGGACTAAAACCATAACTTCAAGGTAAACTTGAAAGGGACAATATGTGAATTCAAGTACTAAAGTAGTGGTTCTCAACTTGGATCCTCATGGCCCATGAGCATCCATATAAGATTTGGGGTAGGGGTCCAATATAATCAAGTAGTAAATTGGGTATCTATGACAGTATTTTAAGGGCCTCTGAAAATATTTTGCTTTTAGATGTATGTATTGCAAAGAAACAGCTAGATTTCTTTCTCTGACATTTTACATAGCTTGACCTACACAAGGGAATGCGTGATAAACAAAATAGGAATTTTGAAAGAAGTTCTATAAAACTAGTTTTTAAACATTGAATGGCTATGGGGGTCCACCAGAATAAAACAGTAATGAAAGGGGTCCATAGGTAAAAAAAAATGGTTGAGAACCCCCTGTACTAGAGGCTTATAAACTACATATTATAACGTTTTTGTGTCTGAATCCATGATGTGTCATTGCTCCTAAATGAACACTATAGACATTACAGAGGAAGATATGTACAAGGTGCAGGCATGGACGTGTGGTTATGGAGTCCACTTTGCAGCCACATGGTTTCAGGTTCAATACCACAGTGTGATATCTTGGGTAAATTTTTTTTCTATTATTGCCCTGGGCTGATCAATGCCTTGTGAGTGAATATAGCAATTGGAAGCTGAAAGAAGCTAGTTGTGTGTGGGTGTGTTTGTGTATGTTCCTCCCACTATTTGACAACTAGTGTTCATCTGCTTACATCCCTGTAACTTACGAGTTTCAACTAAAGGGAGTGATAGACTTAAAAAATAAGTACTGGGGTTGATTTGTTCAACTAAACTTTTTAAAGTGGTGCTCCAGCATAGCCACAGTCTAATGGCTAAACCAAGTAAAAAATAAAAAAATAATAGACAATTTGAGTCTGGACAGTTCCCAGCTGGCCAGCTCCACACTAAACTGTCCAACCCATACCAGCATGGAAAATGGACATTAAACAATGATGATGATGATAATGATAATGATAAGAAACAAACAAATATCTTAAATCAGCAAGGGTGGATCTAGGTGGTCACTCAACTTGCTAAAAATAGCAGCCATATCATCTAAAAATTACACCCTACTGTCTTAAAAAAGGAAGGACACATTGAATAATGTAGTCCTAAAGGCACTGATTTTGAAAAAAAGAAAAAGCAGGAATAGTCAAATCTGGAATACCTTTAATTAAAAGACTGACCTAGAGGTTAAACAAATATAAACATCATTATTTTATCAACCTATCTACTACCATGATATACAGCTCCTTCTAGTAGACTATCACCAACCATGCTTGTTTCATAACATTTGTTTCTGCACTGAAAATTTTTATTTTATTTTCCTCTGCCTGTCTATCTTGATAAAGGGCAAATTGCCCGAAATATCAATATCTCTTCTTGTGCTTTTTGGCTGCCTAGTAGTGGCATCAGGCATTGATTTTTATTGCAATTGCCTTTGTGTTTTTGCTTATTTTTTTTCCTCATAATTTACCACTGATTGGTGAACAATGATTATATCTAATAAAACAACTACCACCTTCACTGCAGCAACTACTGCCACCACCACTACCACCATCACCACTAGCATCACCATCACCTTTACAATCAAAAGCACCACCACTACCACCACCACCATCGTCATTAATGTCACCCACAGCAACTCCTTCAGCATAATGACCTTATTATCAACACTACACTAACAACACCTTCATCACCACTCTGAGTATAACTTCTACCACCACTACCATCACGAACACCACCACCACTCCCACTGCTGCTGCCACCACCAACATCAAGAGTAAAATCATCAGCTCTATTATTTTTTGTTTCCACCACATAATTTGCCTATATTTTTTTGTTTATTTATTTGTTTGTTTGTTTGTGTTTGCTTTTGTCTTGCCCTTCAAGCCCTTTTCCTTCACCATAATTCATTTACAGAATTAAATTTGATGATAAATCTTATTATCTTCTCTATTTTTGCAATTGCCAAATGCTATTTTTGGAAATAAACTGAATTAAAGTGAAAGAGGTTTAGAGTGTGATTGGGTTAGCAGTTGTGCTGAGTGGTGGTTTTGGGTGGTGGGAGAGGAGTTTAGAATAGTTATGTTCGCAGTTGCATGTAATGGGAGGTGGGAATGTCGTCATTTTAGATGTGCCAATATTTTAAAGTACTGTAAATTTGATAAATGGTTTAATTTCCTTGCTAAGAGCTTTGCACATGCGTAAATAATTATATGGGATTATCTTGGCTGATATGCCTCAAAAAAACAAATATTGTTAGGATTATAAATGAGTATGTCTTCAGAATAACAAGGAAGCCCTAAGTTGAGGAATTCATGAGATGCGAGTGAGAAAGAGATGAGAGAGCAATGACTTAAAGGGGCATCATCATCATCATCATCATCGTTTAACGTCCGCTTTCCATGCTAGCATGGGTTGGACGATTTGACTGAGGACTGGTGAAACCGGATGGCAACACCAGGCTCCAGTCTGATTTGGCAGAGTTTCTACAGCTGGATGCCCTTCCTAACGCCAACCACTCAGAGAGTGTAGTGGGTGCTTTTACGTGTCACCCGCACGAAAACGGCCACGCTCGAAATGGTGTCTTTTATGTGCCACCCGCACAAGCCAGTCCAGGGGCACTGGCAACGATCTCGCTCGAAAATCCTACAGGAGCCAGTCAGGCGGTACTGGCAACGGCCACGCTCAAAATGGTGCATCTCATGTGCCACCCGCACAAGAACCAGTCCAGGGGCACTGGCAACGATCTTACTTGGCTTGCCGGGTCTTCTCACGCACAGCCCATTTCCAAAGGTCTCGATCATGATGATTTGCACTGAGTATCAAAATGTTGACATCATTACTACTGCTCAATGTTCTGTGAACACTGTAAAGGTTGTAGGACATGACATGGACATCATCTCCAAAACTGAAATGGTTTTTTGGATGTGTCTCCAGTGAGGGTGATGTCATGTCACCCAGCATCTTTGAACAGGGCCATAGACTCAATTCAGATGGTTATGTGAAGCTGATGGAGACTGTGGTCAAACCCTTGTTGAAGAGGATTGCTGCTGCTGGAAAGTCATTTGTGTGGAAGCAGGATTTGGTTCCTTGCCATAACTCCAGAAAGAGCTAGAGGTGGTTGTCAGAGAATATCTACGACTTCACCAGCCCTAATTTCCAGCTTCCTAATACCTCCATTTGTAATCCCATAGATTATTATGTGTGGGGTATGATTGAGAAAGACACCAAATGCTCTGCCTGCAGCATCAAGGCTGAAATGGTGACCAAGATCTAGGAGGTGTTTGAAGGTCTTCTCAGGGACACAGTGAAGAAAACCTGCCATGGTGGAAGTTGACAGTGGCTACTTTGTGTAAAATGTTATCTCCCAACCATAATCTAGTTGATATTTTTTGAATTTTTTAAATACTTTCATTTTTGGATGGGATATTGTGTCCTGCTTTCCTTTTATGCAAACCACCAAATTTAACCTGAACACTCTGTACTTCTAAAAACTTTAAATCTCTCATGCACATATATTACAAAAATGCCCCCAAACATAAGCCTCCAATAATTTTTACTACCAAACATGGGTACATTATGTATGGAAAACAGATTGTGTGGTCATAGATGGAACATGTTTCACCATAAGTCTCTGGACCAGGTCTGACCATGAACTAAACTACAACAACAAAGTTCTCCAAATTCCAATAGCTCTGCCAAAAATTTAAAAAATGATGGAAAAAAAAAAAAACGAGAAAAATATCAGATTATCAGAAATGCAGCCGTAGTGGAATGATAAAAAGTTTGCTCCCCAACCACATGGTACTGGGTTCGGTCTCACTCTGTGGCAACTTGAACAAATGTCTTTTACTATAGCCCAAGGCTAAATGAATTTGGTAGACAGAAACTGAAAGAAGCCCATCATATATATATTAGGTTGAGTAAAAAGTAAGCAACGTTTTGATTCATGCAAAATTTGTACTGGAATTTTGCAGAGTTTTGAATCTTTTAAAACATTTTTTTGGCAATTGTCTGATAATACAGACATACACTTGCCCAAATGCATCAATAAATTAGCATTGATATTTTGTCACCGCTGTTACAATCATCTGAGATGGAACTGTCAAAGTGTGATATTCGAGCAATTTTGTTATTCAACTTCAAAAAGGGATGTAAAGCAGCTGAAACTGTTTGTGATATCAATGAAACGTTTGGTGAGGAAATGACCAGCGAGTGGTCATCTCAAAAATGGTTTAAATAATTTTGCAGGGGGTACCTGAACCTTGAAGATTGTGAATGCAGTGGATGTCCATCTGTCATCGATTAAAGGCTGTCATTGAGAAAGATTCACATAAAACCACTCAAAAGCTGGCAAAAGAACTTCAAGTAAGTCAGAAAACTGCCTGAAAACATTTGCATGCATCTGGAAAATCAAAAAAGTGCTCAACAAATGGGTACCACACAATTTGAATGAAAATCAGAAAATGCGCAGATATGAAATTTGTTCGTCGCTTCTCCATAACCAGACCGATCTATTTCTCGACCGTATTGTAACTTGTAATGAAAAGTGGATTCTGTACAATAATAAAATAATGTTCTTCACATTGTTGGAGGGTACTGCTGAGTAGCACTGCTTATGCTAAGATAAGAGTTAAATTAACTCCAAAGCCACTAAAGCACTATATTTAATGAGTAACAGAGGTAGCATAAGTAGTGTTAGTCAGTACACTCCGTCACTTTTGTGACCTCTATTAATTTTAAGTTCTAATTGCTAATGAGCCACCCTTTTAATTTATATGCGTGTGTGTGTGTGTGTGTGTGTGTGTGTATGTTTGTGTCTCTTTGTCTTGACATTGCATAATGGTTGTAAATCAATCATTACCATTATGCAAGCAGTATCATTCATTTCCAATATTCTCTGAGAACATGTCTAGCTATAGAGAAAGATTACTTTCCTTGGAAAGGTGAGGGCTGGCAACAGGAAGAGCATCCAGCCATAGAAAATCTCTCTCCAATAAACTCCATCCAACCCATGCACGCATGGAAAAGTGGATGTGAAAATGATGAATAACGAATATCCAAAAGTTAGTTAGTGGTTAACTAAAAGATACACTGACCTATTTATTAAAAGTGTCAGAAAAAAAGAAGAAAAGAAACCATACCAATTTTGTTTTGATTTAGAGCAAAATGAGATACTCCAATTGTAGAATACTGGCTCTTTTGGTTTGGGTGTTGGAATGTGAGAAAATATGTTATATTTCACAAATATGAAAAGCTTTCAAAACAATTTTGATTCCTCAGCTGTGATTATTGTGCTTGACACGAGAACCGTTTATATCATCTGAAATCTGGGAGTCACAGCAAAAGCATTCTGGTCACGATTCCTGTTACATATTTTCAGAAAATTGTTTTAACGTTATTATTTTTCATCTTTCAGAATCTGGTCTAATCTCCCAGACAACAAATCCAAGATTCTTTGGATGATTTGGGGAAATAATGGAAAATTTTTATGCATAGAGGAAACGATGATGGTTGCGATGACAATTTTGGTGGTGGTGGTGGTGGCTTTGGTGGTGGTGGTGGTGGTGGCGGTGGTGATGGTGATGATGATGATGATGGTGATTGCCCTTGAGGTCAGATCTAGAAAGCTTGCTAGCTATATAATACCACTGTAGTGCAAGTATAAAGGTATTGAGAACTGTCACTGCAGCATTTCCTGTTATTCCTTTCCTTTTGTCCTGAGGAAGGGGTTAATGTATTAAATATTAAATGGAAATGTATATTATTTATCGGGTTCAGAGGAGTGACACCTCTTGCTTGCAATGTCTCATTCATATTCTGGATAACACTGATGAGGAGGATGTGAGGAGAGAGAAAGAAGAGGAGGGGAGAAAGAAGGAAAAGAGGTGGTTTGTGGTGGTGGTGGTGGTGGCGGTGGCGGTGGTAGGAGGAGGAGGTGGTGGTGGTGGTGGTGGAGGAGGAGGAGGAGGAGGAGGGCCAGGTTTAACCTTTTTGAAAATTTTAAATAAATGGTAGAATAATAATAATAATAATAATAAATAATAAAATAAATAAATAAATAATAATAATAATATATGAACTTTTTGCAGAAACCAACATTCAAATTTGACCAACAAGCCCAGACAATGAATCTTCTGATTGCTTTTTTTTTTTTTTTTTTTTTTGTCTCCGGTTCCCTACCTCCGACTCACCAAACCAAGATATTATTATCACCCAGCAGCAGCAGGAAGCAATATTATATGAAAGATATTGCTATATACGATAATATAGAATAGTAATGGTATTTAATAAGTATTTCTTCTTTTGACAGACAGCTCGTTTGATTATCCTGAAACTTGCCAAGTCTGTGAATAATGGTTCCTTTTCAGAAAGGTACCAACTTACATTTATGTACATTTGACGTTTTTTTGCTGCATTTTTTTTTTCTTGGCATTCTTGATTTGTGTCTTTTTGCTGGGTTTTTTTTTGTATTTTTCTTATTTTTTATGAACAATTGTCGGAGGAAAGAAGTCATTATATAGAAAAAAGAAAAACAAAAAAACTTTTAATTGAGGATGAAAGCAAACAAAAAAAATAACATTTAGTGAAGGAAACATTGCAGCTGAAAGTAACAGCCAATCAGATGGTGTAATTACAGTACAACAAATGGTGTTCTTTATAATATACACACTTATATAAACAGATGTTCCAATAGTAAGATTTATGAGTTTATATACACAATCACAAACACTCACACACACATATATATGTATGTGTGTGTGTGTGTGTGTGTGTGTGTGTGTGTGTGTGTGTGTGTGTGTGTGTGTGTATGTGTGTGTGTGTGTATCTGTGTTAGTGTGATAATCAGTTTGCACAACAAGACAATGCTTTCATGAGTCATCAACTGGTGATCTCAACAATTTCAGCCCCTTCTGTTGCAATGCTCCCTCTAACATTGCCGAGCAACATTGATGTCATCAGAGAATGCCCAAAACTTTTAGCCCCACACTTGTAACATTCACTAGGGTCGATGTAACTGACTTACCCCTCCCCCAAAACATTAAGCCTTATGCCTATAATATAAAGTATTATTATTATCATTACTATTATCATCATCATTATTATTATTATTATTATTATTATTATTATTATTAATCATTATTATTATTATTATTATTAATTATTATTATTATTATTATTATTATTATTATTATTATTATTATTATTATTATTATTATTATTATTATTATTATTATTATTATTATTATTATTATTATTATTATTATTATTATTATTATTATTATTATTATTATTATTATTATTATTATTATTATTATTATTATTATTATTATTATTATTATTATTATTATTATTATTATTATTATTATTATTATTATTATTATTATTATTATTATTATTATTATTATTATTATTATTATTATTATTATTATTATTATTATTATTATTATTATTATTATTATTATTATTATTATTATTATTATTATTATTATTATTATTATTATTATTATTATTATTATTATTATTATTATTATTATTATTATTATTATTATTATTATTATTATTATTATTATTATTATTATTATTATTATTATTATTATTATTATTATTATTATTATTATTATTATTATTATTATTATTATTATTATTATTATTATTATTATTATTATTATTATTATTATTATTATTATTATTATTATTATTATTATTATTATTATTATTATTATTATTATTATTAAGATGGCAAGCTGGCAGAATTGTTAGCATGCAGAGCGAAATGCTTAGCAGTATTTCATCTGTCCCTACATTCTGAGTTCAAATTCCGCTAAGGTCGACTTTGTTTTCATCCTTTCAGGGTTGATAAATTAAGTACCAGTGAAACACTGGGGTCGATGTAATTATTTAGTCCCCTCCTCCAAAATTTCAGGCCTTGTGCCTATAGTAGAAAGGATTATTATTGTTGTTGTTATTATTATTATTATTATTATTATCATCATCATCATCATCATCATTATTGTTGTTGTTGTTGTTGTTATTATTATTAAGGTAGCAAGCTGACAGAATTGTTAATATGCCGGACAAAATGCTTAGTGGTATTTTGTCTGCTGCTACATTCTGAATTCAAATTCCGCTAAGGTCAACTTTACTTTCCATCCTTTTAGGGTCAATAAAATAAGTACCAGTTGAGTACTGGGATCAATGTAATCAACTATCCCCCTCCCTCAAATCCCAGGCCTTGTGTCTATAGTAGAAAGAGTTATTTATTAGTAGTAGTATTTATTATTATCATTATTACTTTACTTCTCAGAGTTCTCGGGCTTACTTACTCTGGTCGATACTGTGAGAGCAGACAGCAACCTGTTGTCAGAGGTCTCACAAGGTCTCTTTATGCAAATTGTAAGCTTTGGTACCTGGATGTTAATTTATCAAGGAAGAACACTCAACACCCAATCACCAATCTTAAAATCCTAGCCATCCCCAATAGAACAGTTGATTATTATTATTTTTGTTATTATTTATAAATTTATTTATTTATCTATTTATTTATTGGCCTTCATCTTTCTTTCTCATGGGTTTGTCATATCTTATTTCTCTATTGCCCACACGGGGCTAAACATAGAGGACACAAACAAGGACAGACAAAGGGATTAAATCGATTACATTGACCCCAGTGCGCCACTGGTACTTAATTTATCGACCCCGAAAGGATGAAAGGCAAAGTCGACCTTGGCGGAATTTGAACTCAGAACATAACAGCAGACGAAATACTGGTAAGCATTTCGCCCGGCATGCTAATGTTTCTGCCAGCTCACTGCCTCTATGGGTTCGCCATATCTACAAAGAAAGCATTTCTGCCTCCTACGCCAGATTATGAATCATGGTTCTGTTTTCCTTACTATATCCAAGGCCAACCAGGTAGGACATGGTCAATCTAACTGCAAACCATCGACATCTCATATGTATCTCTCACGAAACTTGCTGTACACTGATTGTCTCATACTTCACACAAGTCCTTTAGTTCTTCATATTTTAAGCACACCCACTCCACACTCCATATTGTCAGCCCAAAGCATAAAATCAATCCTCAACATTCTATATGTACATCCCACAGGAATCACTGTACATTGATATTCCTAAGCCTCACACAATTCACAAATTCCTTCCTCCGTATTTCTGGCACTTCATTTCATATACCCACTCCATATAGTTCCCTCCGCCACCACCATCAAGGCACCCTAACTCAACCATCAACATCCTATTTGTACATCCTAAGGAAGCATCATATGTTGATATTCCTATCTCTTACACAATTCCCAAATTTTTTTGTTATTTTAGGCTTTTAAGTTTATATAACCACACCATATGGTCCTCACACCAGCCTAAAGGACCATCAACTCAATATTTTAGACAATTTTTTTTTTTTTTTTGGTCATTTCAGACCATGCCATAAGATCAGAGTGTTGTTTTGTTGTAATATGGCTTACGAACAGGAACACTTTCTACAAATAGATCTGAAGCTTCCAGTCATTGATTTCAAATGTTGGCATAAGGCCAGCAATTTTAGGGTAGGGGTAATTCAATTACATCGACCCCAGTACTCAGCTAGAACTTAATTTATCAACCCCAGAAAGATGAAAGATAAAGTTGACCTTTGCAGAATTTGAACTCAGAACATATAAACAGATGAAATGTCACTAAGCATTTTGCCTGGCGTGCTAATGATTCTGCCAGCATGCTGCCTTAAAGTTTCCAGTCATTAACAACATTTACAAAGTACAGGAGCTCTTTTAGTTGCACCTTCCATTGGCTGAATGGTGTGGGTCTTGCATTGTATTTTTGCACCACCCACTTTCATAGAAATCAACAGGCTGCATCTTGGTGTTGCTGTTGGTTCTCATTCCAGTGACATTGTTAGATCATTGTTTTAACCCTTAGCATTTAAGCTGGCCATATCTGGCCCAAATAATCTACCTGTTTTATGTTCACACTGGCCCAATCTGGCCTCTCACACCTACACCACAATGTCATTTGTCAATAAACATAGGTGTAGGCATGGCTGTGCAATAAGAAGTTTGCTTCTCAACCTCATGGTTCCAGGTTCAGTCTCTTTGTGTGGTACCTTGGTCAAGTGTCTTCTACTATAGCCTTGGGCCAACCAAAGCCTTGTGAGTGGATTTGATAGACAGAAACTGAAAGAAGCCTGTCATATATATGTATATAACTATGTGTGTGTCTTTGTGTCTGTGTTTGCTCCCCTCAGTCACTGGGACTGATTTGTTCAACTAAAACTCTTCAAGGCAGTACTCCAGCATGGCCACAGTATAATGACTGAAACAAGTAAAAGATAAAAGAATCTCACAGTCAAAATCTCAAAGCTCTGAAACAATACACAATTAATTCAAAACATTATGAATAAACAAGAATTTACATTTGACTGGGTAATCTGAATGTTATAAAGAGACTCAATCAAAACTTGGTTCTACCAACACACATACTCTACATGAAATAGCATGTGCACTGTAAGCTCATACTCCAATGATATGTGTCATCTACATCAATGGCAATCAGCAGAGTCATTCCAGCCTCACCAACTGCTATTGGCCAGGGTGAAAATTATATTTTCACTCAATGAGCTTGACTAAGATCTCTGCACAAAACAACTACATCTAATGTCAAGACAATATAAGAAAATTTTGTTATACTTCACTAAATAGGTATTGAGTTCTTTATTGTAGTTTGTAGTTTTTACTAGCAAGCACATTCTATGAATGTGTGTGGTGTGTGTATGTGTGTGTAATGTATGTATATATATATATATGTGTGTATATATATGTATGTGCGTATATGTATATGGATATATATGTGTGTATATATATATATACACACATATATCCCGCATAGTAAGAAGTTTGCTTCCCAACCACAGTGACACCTTGGCTGAGTGTCTTTTACTATAACTTCAGACAAACCAAAAACTCTGAAAGAAGCTCATCATATATATATGTGTGTGTGTGTGTATATATATATATATATATATATATAGCAGATTAAAGCACAGAAATAGTACTTGAATACCGGAGGTAGAGTAATATGCTCTATTAGTAAAGCTGCAAAGACATCGCAAAAACTGTTGCTCAGAGTTTCGCATTCTCGTTCATCAGACAGTTTTGGTTTGTCAGACAGTCTGGTTCGTCAGAGAATTTTGACAAAACTGTACAACAAATGGGAACGTAGAACTCTGAGTAACAGTTTTTGTGATGTCTTCGCAGCTTTATTAATACAGTATATATATATATATATATATATATATATATATATATATATATATATATATATATATATGTATGTATATCATCATCATCATCATCATCATTATTTAATGTCTGTTGACCATGCTGGCATGGGTTGGATGGTTTGACCAGGGCTGGTAAGCTGAGGGACTTCTCCAGATTCCAACAGAATGTGGCGGTCCTATAAAGGATGATGTTACTGTTTTTTAAGCCCCGGGAAAACATCTCGCAAACACTATATATTCTTTAAGTAACACACAGTTGCTGATCTCATACAGGGAAAAACAACTTGTTTTAAATCTCTCAGTAAGATATATACAGTAACAATATAAAATAGTAAAGTTTCTCTGCTAACAGAATGTGGCAGTCCTGTAAAGGACGATGTTACTGTTGTTTAAGCCCCAGGAAAACATCTTTTCCAACTGGCTATCGACACACAGTCTCTTGCTGAGAGATGTTAAACAAGTTATATATACATATATATACACACACACACACACACACACACACACACACACACACACACACACACACACATATATATATATATATATATATACAGGGTGTTCCAAAGAGATGTACTCACTCTTTAACTTCCCAGTACTCATGCATTTTGTGTTCAAGTAGATGTTTATTGATATACATACAATCCTAAAAAGTTAAATTAAATTCAAGAAAATAAATTGTTGTAGAAACGATTATTAATTGTCATTTAGAATTAGTTAATGTTCTCTCTCATTCATGCGTGTTCGCAAATGTTCAAACTGCCTTCCTTCATTTTCCAAACAAAGCTGATAACATCCAACAAAGGATTCGATAACATTGCCAAACATTTCATTTGGAATTGCAAGACATTGTATTCGAATTTCATTTTTCAAATCATCAATTGTCACTGTTTTTGCAGCGTAAACCTCTTCTTTGAGATGTCTCCATAAAAAAAAATCCATTGGTGTGAGGTCCGGGGAACGTGCAGGAAATTCAACACTACCTCTCCTCCCAATCCATTTGTTTGGATTTGCTGCATCGAGGTAAGCCCATACATCACAAAAAAACAATACATTAGTAACCGTCTGTCAAAGAGTGAGTACATCTTTTTGGGACACACTGTATATATATGTATATATATATGTATATATATATTTTTGAACGCATATGTTAATGGTTTATGGTCAGTAAATAAAGTAAATGACCTACCTTCAAGATGTCTGAAGTATTTAATTGATAAATAAGCTGCCAACAATTCTCTGCCGAATACGCTGTATTTCGTTTCTGGTGCCTTCAATTTTTTTGAAAAGAAAGATAGTGGTTGCCAAGAACCACAATGATATTGTTGCAAAACTCCACCGATTCCAACATCGGAAGCATCAACTACCAACGATAATTTTGCTTCAGGAACCGGATGATTTAAAACTGTTGCTCTACAAAGTTTACCTTTTATATCTTCAAAAGCTTGCAATTGCTTTTCATTTAAAGATATTGGTTTGTTTTTCTTTCTTCTATTTTTCAATAGCTCAGTTAAGGGATATAGAATCTCCGTGACTTTAGGAATATATTTTCTGTAAAAATTAATTATCCCTAAATATTCTCTGAGCTTTCTTAAAGAATTTGGTATTGGAAATTTTTTTATAGCTTCAACTTTCTCTGGCAATGGTCGAATTCCATCTTTATCAATAAGATGACCCAGAAAAGATATAGTGGTTTCACCAAACCATTGTAAATAAAGATATAGTATATTTCACACTTCAACGACCTGTGATAAAAAACACATGAAAAAACTGGTGACTTTCCGACGTGATGTCGTAGAATAAACACCACATTGTAAATTGGTGATTTAGTAAAAACTACATAAAATTTTATGTAGAATATAAACAGTTTATTTTACAAATTTTAATAACAGAAATATTTGACATTAAAGGTTGAAAGGAAAAGAACGCTGAAGGAAGGAAACTATAGAAAAATTTTAACTGCACTTTCTAGCAATATAGAAATAATATTTAGAGCTGTTCAAAGCTTAATAACATAACGTAATTTTTTTTTTTGGGGTGGACATTGGAATTAGACACTGAGGGAAAATGGCTGTAACTTTTTTATTTTTTAATTTTGACGATTTTCGTTTTCGATAATGTGTTCTATATGTCATGGTCATGCGATTCCCCCTAAAAAAATTTGGAGCCCCCCCTCCCCTCCCCCACACACGGGGTTTTTTTTTTTTTTTTTTTTTTTTCATTTTTGACATTGTGTTCTATATGTTTAGGTCGTACGAATAGACTTCTCGCAACTTAGATGTGAAAATGAACAGCTTACATTTATATTGAAACAGAAAAAGGATCATATGTGGAGTCCCCACCACAAAACTTGATATGCTAGAAATAACAGCTAAACGCGGACAATCCAAATCTTGCATTGGTCCAGATGGACTATATGTAAATAAATATGAAGGAAAAAATGCGCTTTGGCAAACGGGGTTAGGGTTAGGGTCGGGGTTAGGGTTAGGTTTTGAGTTAGGGTTCGGGTAAACCTAACCCTAACCCTAACCCCGACCCTAACCCTAACCCTAACCCTGACCCTAACCCTAACCAGATTTGGCTGTTATTTCTAGCATGTAAATAGCCTGCTTGGTGAGGGGGGGAATTGAAATTTTTCAAACAATTTTTTTTCAGAATCGGAATCTCCATAGCCTAAAACGTGGGATTCCATAAAAAAAAAATAATAAATAAGTGGGGGAAAGGTTCAGATTACATATAGTCCATCTGGACCAATGCAAGATTTGGATTGTCCGCGTTTAGCTGTTATTTCTAGCATATCAAGTGTGGGCTGGGGGTGTAGGGAAGGGGGGGGTCCAAAATTTTTTTTAGGAGGAATCGCATGACCATGACATATAGAACACATTATCGAAAACGAAAATCGCCAAAATTAAAAAATAAAAAAGTTACAGCCATTTTCCCTCAGTGTCTAATTCCAATGTCCACCTTTTTTTTTTCTGAAAAATTTAAAATATATAAATGGAGCAGAATTTAAAGGAATTCGAGATGTCCTATTTTGATAGGAATTATACACAAGCTTCAGTAAATGTATTACCATCTCCTTGGACGGGAGACACATTAATCTGGTTGGCACAATTAGAGGCAAGCTTTAAGGCAAATCGTATAACAAATGAAGAGCAAAAATATCATATAATGCTGATACAGCAGGTCGTTGAAGTGTGAGATATACTATATCTTTATTTACAATGTCTTCATTCGTAAATTATAACAAATATTATTGTTTCTTAATTAAAAGCTATAATGATATTTGTTATAACTTACGAATGAAAACATTGTAAATAAAGATATAGTATATCTCACTTCAACGACCTGCTGTGATAACAATATCTATATATAAATAATATGTGAGTATATGCATATATACGTACATGTATGTACATACCTACATCTACATGTATATATAGATACATATCAGGAATGGATGGCTGAAAATTTTCATGATCACATGACCCCTAACATCTAGTCTCCTAATTCCCCAGATCTCAATCCATTGGACTTTTACATGTGGAGCGTTGTTGAGAGAGAGAGGTCAATGACACCAAACACCATAACACCAAAGATTCTTTGAAAGCCGCCATAGTCAGAGTAATGTCCAAAATGAACCAGAATCACTTGATTTGAGCATGTAGATGATCTAGATCTCATATAGAAGCAGTTATTGAAGCTGAAGATGGCTTTATTGAATAAAATTATAGAAAAGAAGGCTTATTTTTATCCTCGTAGCATTCTTTTATAAATAAAGTTGTTATCTGTTATTATATATCTATTTCTTTGTAAACATAAACCTGTCTTCAAATATCTTACACATTCTGTGTATATATACACATACACGCATACACATATATATATACATATACATATATATTTATATACATATATATGAAAAATAATGAGAGACAAAAGATAAGTTACTAAAATATATTCTGTTGTAAAGTTATTATGTGCACAAAATCATGTACTAAAAATACATAGATATATAAATATATAAATATACTTATAAATATATTAAAAATACATTAAAAATATATTAATATAAATCTATAGATATGCTAAGAATATAATAAGAACATACAATATATAGTCCTACTTACAATAAAAACAACATTAAAATTATATACACAGAATGGATGGAGTGTAAAAAATATTGTAAATCCACATAGAGGTTTATAATTCGTTAAAATCCAACGATCATTTCTGGGGGCATAGTGGTGCAAAGATGTAATAGAAGTTAAGTTCTATTAATTTAATATCACCATTCCCTTCTTCAGGGAATTTTCCAACTGGTAAGGCTACATTTGTTATGCACTATGGTGGAATTCGATGCTGACAGCCTCTTTAAAGAGAAACACTTGTTATAATGGTGGGTGGGTGACTTAAACCCACCCTTACTGATAACATGTCAGCCTAGATTAACCTCACTAGGGCAACACTCTAACTATCATACAAAAAAAAAATCAAGCAATTGTTGTGCATTCAATGAAGACTTCTTGAAGGCTTTTGCTGACACAAAAATGTGATATATAAATGCACTGTGTTGACACCTCGCAATCACCAAACAGTAATATATATTGGAAGTAGAGTAGATTTAAGAGTAGATATCATGCACATATTAATTCTTTTATTAATCCTACATCTTTGAACAGGGTCGTAGGATCAGTTCAGATAGCCATGTGAAGCTGCTGGAGACTGTGGTCAAACTCTGGCTGGAGAAAATTGCTGTTGGGAAACCCTACGTGTGGCAGCAGGATTTGGCCCCTGGCCACATCTCTGGAAAGAGTCAGAAGTGATTGTCAGATAATTTCTATGACTTCACCAGCCCTGATATCTGGCCTCCTAAATCTCTTAATTGTAATCCCATAGACTACTATGCAGGGGACACAGTTTAGAGAAACGCCAACCATTCTACTTGCAACACCAAGGCCAAACTGGTGTCAGAAGTGATTGTCTGAGAATTTATATATATATATATATATATATATATATATATATATATAGAATATGAGAAGTGTAGTTCACTTGTGATCTGAACGAATAGCTACAGTGGGTAAGTGCTATAGTTGGTCGACCATTAGGTTCCAAGATCACAGCTAAGGCTGGATCTAGGGATTTATGTTAGGGTTCCGTTATAGCATGTATATATTATATTTGAGGAAAAATCAAAACCGAGACAGAATGAGTGTCTCAAGTCATTTAGAATAATTTAATTAGAGTAAGGTGAATTTGAAGTCTTACAGCTGTTTCTGAGATAACCCAAGTGGTTGGTTAGCATGTCCATGCACTGGCTATTCTATCATCAGAGACAAGTTATGAATATATTAGATGAGGAAAATTTGCAGTTTGCAAGGAATAAAATTCACAGTTTATAAGGAATAAAATAGAATTCACAGTTTATAGGGAATAAAGTAGAAGAATAGAAGAATAAAGTTTATAAGGAATAAAAGAGAATAAAATGGAATATAAACTGTGAATTTCATTCCTTGTAAACTGTAAATTTTCCTTGTCTAAGATATTCATACCTTGTCTCTGATGACAGAATACCCAGTGCACAGACATGCTAACCAACCACTTGAGTTATCCCAGAAACAGCTGTAAGACTTCATATTCATCTTACCCTAATCAAATTATTCTAAATGACTCGAGATACTCATTCTACCTTGATTTCGATTTTTCCTTTAATATAATACATATATATATATATATATATATATATATATATATATATATATATATATGTATGTATGGGAGAATTTACAAAAAAAAACAACAGACAAAGACAGGTGGTGTAAACAACAAATGGATGTATTAGTTTAACGCTCGGGAATAGAGAAAGTCTTTGACGTTTTGAGCTACGCTCTTCAAATGAAAGGAACACAGAAAGAAATAAGGCGAGAAACAAGGAGAAAAAAATATCAATGTAGTGGTCAGTGATCTATCATGCCGAATGCTGGACAGAAGGATCACACAGGAGAGCTAAGAAAAAGGGGAGATAACAAAGAAGTGGTGAACCCAAGACGAGAAGCTATGTGTGTGTGAGAGAATGCTGGTGATCTTAACGTATGTATGTGTGTATATATGCATACCTATGTATATATAAAATTTACTAATATGTGGTGAAGACTATTTAGTGCAGTGAGCTGGCTGAACCATTAATACACCAAGCAAAATGTTTAGAGGCATTTTGTTTGTCTTTATGTTCTGAGTTCAAATACTGTCGATGTCAACTTTTGCCTATCATCCTTTTGGGGTCAATAAAATAAGTACCAACTAAGCACTGGGGTCGAAGTAGCCAATTGTCCCCCCACCCCCACCCCACTCAGAAGATTACTGGCCTCATACAAAAATTTGAAACCAATATGAGAAAACTATTGTAAGTAAGAAGTAGTTGCATGTATTAAAAAATATATTCATATATTCAATATTCATACAATATTTGAATATCTTATATGAATATAAGTGAATATTTATTATAATGTATATATAACCAATATTTATTTTTAAGAGTCATTTTGTATTTGCTGTCTTGATATGTCAATATATTATGACTTGGTTTTTATATTAATGAAATGCATCGCTAACAAAAATCTTTATGAAGCCTGTGATGTGTTTATTGATGATATTCATTCCTATATGTATATATATATATATATATCATCATCATCATCATCAGTATCATCATTTAACTTCTATTTTCCATGCGGGCATGGATTAGATGGGTTGACAGAAACTGGTAAGCTGGAGAGATGCACCAAGTTCCAGTCTGAATTTGGCTTAGTTTTTATGGCTAAATGCCCTTCCTAATGACAAACACTCCAAGAGTGAAATGGGTGCCTTTTTGTGTGTCACGGGCACTGATGCTTTTACGTGTCACCTGCACAGGTGATTTTACAAGTCACAGGCACAAGTGCTTTTACATGTCACTGACAAGGATGCTGTTATGTGTCACCAGTACCAACCACAACTAAGATTTCATTTGGCTTGACAAGTATTCTCAAGCACAGCAAATCGTCAAAGGTCACAATCACTTGTCATCACCTCTGTGGGGCCCCAAATTTGAAAATCATGCTTTACCATCTCATCCCATGTCTTTCTGGGTCTGCCTCTTCCACAGGTTCCCTCTACAGCTTCTTTACACAGTTGTCCTCATCCATATGCATCACATGACTATACCAGTATAATTGTCTCTCTTGCACACCACATCTGATACCTCTTATGCTCAATTTTTCTCTCAAGATGCTTACACTTTGTCATACATGAACACTGATACTGCACATCAAGCAGAGCATACTAGATTCATTTCTTTCAAGCCTTGCATGTCCTCTGCAGTCACAGCCCATGTTTCATGACCATGTAGCATGGCTGTTCACACACAGGCATCATACAATCTACCTTTCACTCTGAGGTAAAGGCCCTTTGTTACCAACTAAGGAAGAAGCTCTCTGAACTTTGCCCAGCCTATTCTTATTCTAGCAGCTATGCTCTCGAAGCATCTACCTTCACTGCTGACTTGGTCACCTAGATAATGAAAACTAGCAACTACTTCAAGGTATCCCCCTTAGCATTTGGTGAAGTCTATTTTCTGTATATTTTTAGTGTTGATTGTACCTATGCATCTGCCACACACAAAGAATGTTTTCCCTGTTAACCTTCTTCTGATATTGCTGCACCAATTTTGTGTCCATATCTTGCACCAGGTATACCTTTTGGAGATTCTACCTATGCCTTTTCTTCATATCCTTCAAAACCAAACTACATCTCATCTAGGCTAACACTCTTCTTAATTAGTCAAGTTATGACCCTCTCCATAACTTTTTTATATATATATATATATACATATAAAATTTAATAACTGTTTGATTCGGATCAATGCAAGTTTCATAGGCTTGTAGAACCTACTTCATCAAACATCTAGAGGAGAGGAAAGAGGATATAAGACAAATTCAAGATAGCTTCAAGTTGTTAGTCTTCTATTGGTCAACTCAGATCACATGGTGTTATTGGTTTGAAAGTGACAACAATTCCTTCCTTTATCCTTTGGCCCATGTGCTTGTATAGGATGTTGTTAGGTAGCTGTCACCATTATGTATGAAAGTTGCAATATAGTATATTAATGATATCAGTTCATTGCATTTGATGCCACACTTGGTAGGGTTGGGTGTTGTCACTGGTTAGTAGATCAGTCGTTGTTCAGTGGAATCCTAAATGCATTAGCAGCAGCAGTCTTTATGTGGAAGTACTTAGATTTGATGGTGTTAAGTAAAAATTAAAAATTGAGGTTGGATGACCAGCATGGGCTGGACTGTACACTATCTGGACAGAGAGGATTAAATACCCTGTTAATCAACAGTGACTTGGTCAGTGAATCCTCAGCAATGGTCAACAATCAATGGCAAGATGAGCTGCTACGGATCACACGATTCGAAGAGTGTGTATATATGTGACTGCAGACCAGTTGTGAACTTGTTTCCCATTGAAATTCCAAACATGAACTACATGTTGGTTGTGGCTGGCTCATCCTACTGCAAGGTGAACGCAACTACAAGTACAGTCCGAATAGAAGTAATTATGATACTATCTGAACTGACAACCTCTTGTCTGGATGTTTTGCTGCCCTACTAAGACAAGTGCGTCAACAGGGCACATTTGTGGAAAAAGGATGGTTTGATTAAGTAAGTAGATAAAGGGCCAGTGTTTATAAACTCTTTAAGTCCCTCCTAAACTGGTGAGACCAATACAGCTGTGATGCAACTTCATCTTCAAATTTTAATGAGTTAATGGTATCTTTCGGGAGAACACACAGACCACAGATTCCGTATGGCAGTGCTAGAAACAAATAGAAGGGGGGTGTGGTGGTGGTGGTGGTGGCGGCGGTGGCGGCAGCGGAGGTGGCAGCGGTGGCGGCGGTGGCAGTGGCAGTGGTGGCGGCGGCGGCGGTGGTGGCGACGGCAGTGGTGGTTGCGGTGGTGGTGGTGGCGGCAGTGGCGGCAGTGGCGGCAGTGGCGGCGGCGGTGGTGATAGTGGGGGGGGGGGGGATGGGAGAGAGATAGGATATTTACTGGAGTGGTGGTGGTTAAGGCTGGAGGCAGATGTAAGGTGAGAGGCAGATGTAACATGAGCTTCTTGAACAGTAGTGGTATTATAGATGCAGCTAGATGGGAGTAGTACTGGTAGTAGGAGGAGGAGGAGGTGGAGGAGAAGTAGAGGAAGAAAAAGAGGAGGAGGAGAAGGGGCAGCAGCAACTGTAGTAGTAGTAGTAGTAGTAGTAGTAGTAGTAGTAGTAGTAGTAGTAGTAGTAGTAGTAATAGCAGCAGCAGCAGCAGCAGTAGTAGTAGTAGTAGCACAAACGCCATCGTTGCCACTGGAGCAGCAGCAGATGAATTTGTAAACTAGAGGTTGTAAAAATGTGTTAGTGAATGGGTTTCTGGCAATGGACTAAATGGCCGCTTTAGAAAGTAAATAGAAAACATCTTTTATGTTTCTATATGCATACAGCAGCAAAACAATCCATGATATATGTAGAGAAGTACTTTAAAAATGTGGGTCACACTTGAACCTTGATCATAATCAATAACTGAATGGAGTTGAAGTATTTTATGAGCCTGAAGACAAAGATTAGTCTTTGAGACACAGTTTTGTTGATGTTATATATTTTCAAGATTGCTATGAAAGATTATCAACGATTATGCTGTTTTGCATTTGTTGCAGTTCTGAGGTTTTCAGCAGTGTATTAGACAGGAAAGCATTGATGCAAGAAAAATGAAACAGATGGAGCCTGTAGAAGAGGCTCCATTTTCCAGACATGAATGGAGGCTTTACTTACACCAAAGGTGACAATATTGATTTCCTCAAAAATCCCAAGAGCAATAAGTTATTGATATCTGATGTAGTAGAACAGATCTCCAATAGATTTGTTTTATCAAAAACCAAATTGGCAGACAGTGAGACCAGCCAGAGATTTGATGTGATTAAAAAACATGATTGTTTACAATTGTTTATATCACGACTAAGATGTTAAAAGTGAGAGCAATGATTCAGTAGCTGGCTAGGTGAGAGGTGAGCAAAGAACAGGAAAAACTGGATGACTGAATAAGTAGAGGGTAAGACATAATGGATGGATGGATGGATGGATAAGTAGAGGGTAGGACAAAATAGCTGCCTAAATCAAGACAGATTAGGACAAATAAGTGGAAGATAGGACAAATTAGATGGCTGAATAAGTAGAGGTTAGGTCAAATTGGATGGCCTAATGAGTAGAGGATAGGACAAATTGGATGGCTGAATAATTAGAGAGTAACACAAATTGGATGGTCAAATAAGTATAGGGTAGGACAAATTTGATGAACCAATCAGTGGATGTCAGAACAAATGGGAAAACTCAATAAGTAGTGTAGGACAGATTGAATGGCTGAATGAATAGAGGGAAGGATAAATTGAGTGACCAGATTAGTAGAAAGTAATACAAATTGAATGAGCAGATAAGTAGAGGATAGAAGAAATTGGATGGGCAGATAAGTAGAGGGTAGGACAAATTTGATGACCCAATCAGTAGAATGTAGTATCTTCTACTATTACTTTGTTATGTACCTTC
>NC_142935.1:39817221-39832221 GCF_046866305.1 Octopus bimaculoides | reverse complement strand
TTCCTTCCAAAATCTACCATGTACCGTGACCTTTAAATAATAATATTTATCTCTCACCAGATGGAGTACTTTTTTTGTTGAATTTTCTATCACAGTTCAGTACAAAGACGATCTGGTACTTGACTGAAGATTGAAAGCTCTGAATGATCCTTCTTTATTTTTTTGTGTCCTTTTTTGTATTGTCTAACTGTCCGAATGTTTTGTTATTGCCTGTAACATTCTTGTTCAATTTTTTGTTTTGTTTTATATACATATATATATATATATATATCATCATCATCATCATCACCATCATCATCATCGTTTAACGTCCGCTTTCCATGCTAGCATGGGTTGGACGATTTGACTGAGGACTGGTGAAACCGGATGGCAACACCAGGCTCCAATCTAATTTGGCAGAGTTTCTACAGCTGGATGCCCTTCCTAACGCCATATATATATATATATATTTATAATTGTAACATGAGTAGGGTGGAGAGACAAGGAAAGAAAGCAAAGCGCACAACAATTTTGCAATATATTATCCCTGTCTTCATCATTGTTGTCGTCATCACCACCACCACCATCTTCGTTATCATCACCACCACCACTACTACCATCATCATCATCCTCACCACCACCACCACCACCACCACCATCATCATCATCATCATCATCATCATCATCATCATCATCATCATCATCATCATATGCATATATATATTATTTTATATTATATGTTTCGTGTTTGTTTTTCCATCATTATCAAGCTTTGTTGTTGTTTTTTAACACCTATGTATATGTCCAAACACATTTACAACATTTATAACTATTTGACCTGCCAGAACTAAACTCATCCTCTGCTATCAATTCCATGATGAAATCTCCATATTCCAGACATAGCAATCATTCCACATCTTTAACTTACATTACTTGAGAGATTTCATTTAATAGAAAAAAACCTGTAAGACAGCAGGTATCTTTGTCATTAACCATGTCTAGTGGTGGAGGCGCATGGCTTAGTGGTTAGGGTGTTGGAATTATGATCGTCTGTCTTAACATTGAGTTCAAACCCCTTTGTTTTGTTTTTTTGTACTCAATGTCTGACTCAGGAAACATTATGCAAATCTTATATAATTTTCTTCGAGAAGAGAAAGGCATGTTGATTAAAGAGAGGTCAATGTAATTGATAGCATTAATCTAGAACTTGATAAATTTCAGTATTGTAGTATCATAGAAACACATTGAATTCTTGCACTCAAGTGTTGGTCAGATTTTTGTTTAATTTTTACCCATGTCTAACAACTACAAAGTCAATCTTACACTCATACTCAAAGTCAATCTTACACTCATCCTCAAAGTCAATCTTACACTCATACTCAAAGTCAATCTTACACTCATACTCAATCAATCCTACACTCATACTCAATCAGTTTTACTCACTCCACTCTGGACTTGAGATTGAGAACACTAAGTCTGCCATGCACTCTAGATAAGCTTATATTTCAAGTCTTTCTTCAGCTTTCCTGGCAGTCTTCACTCAAGTTTTGGCTTTACTCAAATCACTAATTAAAATCTTGACAACGTAAAGGAGGGGGGGGGGCTGAGTGGGGCGGGGAATTTCAAGCTATTAAGTTAAACGATGACATCATTAACTCTCAGAATGGGGTCACTAGCAACAGGAAGTGACCCATAGATCAAAATTCAGAAATTTCCTTTCATTTTTAGACTTAAGGAGAATTTATCATTCTCAGTGAAAGATGTATGGCATTTCATGGTTGATGGTCATTTCATTGTAGTTGCCATTAGCTTGAAGAGAGAGAGAGGGGGAGAGGGGGGAAAGCGGGGAGAAAGCATTATAAGTTGAAAGAGAGAGAGAGATACAAGAGGTGGAAAGATTGAGGCATATAAACAAAGAGTGAGAGAGAAATGGAGAAAGGGAGTGTGTTATAGGTTGAAAGAGAGAGATAGAGAGATTAAGACATATAAACAGAGAGAGAGGAAGAGAGAGAGGGGAATAGAGGAAGAGAGAGAGAGGAAGAGAGAGAGAGGAAGAGAGAGAGGAAGAGAGAGAGAGGAAGAGAGAGAGAGGAAGAGAGAGAGAGGAAGAGAGAGAGAGGAAGAGAGAGAGAGGAAGAGAGAGAGAGGAAGAGAGAGAGAGGAAGAGAGAGAGAGGAAGAGAGAGAGAGGAAGAGAGAGAGAGGAAGAGAGAGAGAGGAAGAGAGAGAGAGGAAGAGAGAGAGAGGAAGAGAGAGAGAGGAAGAGAGAGAGAGGAAGAGAGAGAGAGGAAGAGAGAGAGAGGAAGAGAGAGGAAGAGAGAGAGAGTGGGAGAGGAAGAGAGAGAGGAAGAGAGAGAGGAAGAGAGAGAGGAAGAGAGAGAGGAAGAGAGAGAGAGAGAGAGAGGAAGAGAGAGAACGGAAGAGAGGAAGAGAAGAGAGAGAGAGGAAGAGAGAGAGAGAAAGAGAGGAAGAGAGGAAGAGAGGAAGAGAGATAGAGGAAGAGAGGAAGAGAGAGAGAGGAAGAGGGGAAGAGAGAGAGAGAGAGGAAGAGAGAGAGAGAGGAAGAGAGACAGACAGACAGACAAACAGAGACAAAGACAGACTGACAGACTGATAGATAGAGGTAGAGAGAGAAGGAGAGACATATAAGATAAGAGAGAGAGAGATGCAGGTTGTTGGAAATATCAAGACAAAAACAGAGAGTGAGAAAAACGAAAAGAGAAAGACAGTTATAAGTTGAGAGAGAGAGACACAGGTTGGTGGAAAGATAGAGACATATAAAAAGAGAGTAAGGGAGAAATGAAGCGAGACAGAGGAAGACAGGTTGATGTTACAAACAGTGAGAGGGAGGAATGAGATAAATTAAGTCAAAGATAGAGGTAGACAGTGTGAGAGTAAAGAGAGAGGGATAGAGAGAGTAAGTGGTAGAGTAAAGAGAGAGGGAGAGAGAGAGAGAGAGAGAGTAAGTGGTAGAGTAAAGAGAGAGGGATAGAGAGAGAGAGAGAGAGTAAGTGGTAGAGTAAAGAGAGAGGGAGAGAGAGAGAGAGAGTAAGTGGTAGAGTAAAGAGAGAGGGATGGAGAGAGAGGGTAAGTGGCAGAGTAAAGAGAGAGGGATAGAGAGAGAGAGAGAGAGAGAAAGTGGTAGAGTAAAGAGAGAGGGAGAGAGAGAGAGAGTAAGTGGTAGAGTAAAGAGAGAGAGGGATAGAGAGAGAGAGAAAGAGTAAGTGGTAGAGTAAAGAGAGGGGGATAGAGAGAGAGAGAGAGTAAGTGGTAGAGTAAAGAGAGAGGGACAGAGAGAGTAAGTGGTAGAGTAAAGAGAGAGAGGGATAGAGAGAGAGAGAAAGAGTAAGTGGTAGAGTAAAGAGAGAGGGGAAAGGGAGAGAGAGAGAATGAGAGGGTAAATGGTAGAGTAAAGAGAGAGGGAAGGAAAAGAAAGAGAGAGAGTAAGTGGTAGAGTAAAGAGAGAGGGATAGAGAGAGAGAGAGGAATAGAGAGAGAGAGAGAGAGAGAGAGAGACAGAGAGAGAGACTAAGTGGTAGAGTAAAGAGAGAGGGATAGAGAGAGTGAGAGTAAGTGGTAGAGTAAAGAGAGAGGGATAGGGAGAGAGAGAGAGAGTAAGTGGTAGAGTAAAGAGAGAGGGAGAGAGAGAGAGAGAGAGAGTAAGTGGTAGAGTAAAGAGAGAGGGATAGGGAGAGAGAGAGAGAAAGTAAGTGGTAGAGTAAAGAGAGAGGAATAGGAAGAGAGAGAGAGAGAGTAAGTGGTAGAGTAAAGAGAGAGGGATAGGGAGAGAGAGAGAGTAAGTGGTAGAGTAAAGAGAGAGGGATAGGGAGAGAGAGAGAGAGTAAGTGGTAGAGTAAAGAGAGAGGGATAGGGAGAGAGAGAGTGTAAGTGGTAGAGTAAAGAGAGAGGGATAGAGAGAGAGAGAGAGAGAGTAAGTGGTAGAGTAAAGAGAGAGGGATTGGGAGAGAGAGAGAGAGAGAGGGATTGGGAGAGAGAGAGAGAGAGAGAGAGAGAGAGTAAGTGGTAGAGTAAAGAGTGAGGGAGAGAGAGAGAGTAAGTGGTAGAGTAAAGAGAGAGGGAGAGAGAGAGGGGGGGAGAGAGAGGGAGAGAGAGAGAGAGAGAGTAAGTGGCAGAGTAAAGAGAGAGGGATAGGGAGAGAGAGAGAGAGTAAGTGGTAGAGTAAGGAGAGAGGGAAAGAAAAAGAGAGACTAAGTGGTAGAGTAAAGATAGAGGGATAGAGAGAGAGAGAGAGAGAGAGAGAGTAAGTGGTAGAGTAAAGAGAGAGGGATAGGGAGAGAGAGAGAGAGATAGAAAGAGAGAGAGTAAGTGGTAGAGTAAAGAGAGAGGGAGAGAGAGAGAGAGAGTAAGTGGTAGAGTAAAGAGAGGGGGATAGAGAGAGAGAGTGAGAGTAAGTGGTAGAGTAAAGAGAGAGGGAGAGAGAGAGAGAGAGAGTAAGTGGTAGAGTAAAGAGAGGGGGATAGAGAGAGAGAGTGAGAGTAAGTGGTAGAGTAAAGAGAGAGAGAGTAAGTGGTAGATTAAAGAGAGAGGGATAGGGAGAGAGAGAGTAAGTGGTAGAGTAACGAGAGAGAGAGAGAGAGAGAGAGAGTAAGTGGTAGAGTAAAGTGAGAGTGATAGAGAGAGAGAGAGAGATAGAGTAAGTGGTAGAGTAAAGAGAGAGGGATAGGGAGAGAGAGAGAGAGAGTAAGTGGTAGAGTAAAGAGAGAGGGAGAGAGGGAGAGAGAGAGAGAGAGAGAGAGAGAGTAAGTGGTAGAGTAAAGAGAGAGGGATAGAGAGAGAAAGAGAGAGGTAGAGAGAGAGAGAGATAGAGAGAAAGAGAGAGAGAGAGAGAGAGTAAGTGGTAGAGTAAAGAGAGAGGGATAAAGAGAGAGAGAGTAAGTGGTAGAGTAAAGAGAGAGGGATAGGGTTAGAGAGAGAGTAAGTGGTAGAGTAAAGAGTGAGGGATAGGGAGAGAGAGAGAGAGATAGAGAGTAAGTGGTAGAGTAAAGAGAGAGGGATAGGGAGAGAGAGAGGGATAGGGAGAGAGAGAGGAATAGGGAGAGAGAGGGGGATAGGGAGAGAGAGAGGGATAGGGAGAGAGAGAGGGAGCGAGAGAGTAAGTGGTAGAGTAAAGAGAGAGGGATAGAGAGAGAGAGAAAGAGAGAGGTAGAGAGAGAAAGAGAGGTAGAGAGAGAAAGAGAGAGAGAGAGTAAGTGGTAGAGTAAAGAGAGAGGGATAAGAGAGAGAAAGTGGTAGAGTAAAGAGAGAGGGAGAGAGAGAGAGAGAGTAAATGGTAGAGTAAAGAGTGAGGGATAGGGAGAGAGAGAGAGAGAGAGAGAGATAGAGTAAGTGGTAGAGTAAAGAGAGAGGGATAGGGAAAGAGAGAGGGAGCGAGAGAGTAAGTGGTAGAGTAAAGAGAGAGGGATAAGAGAGAGAAAGTGGTAGAGTAAAGAGAGAGGGAGAGAGAGAGAGAGTAAGTGGTAGAGTAAAGAGAGACGGATGGAGTAAGTAGGAGAGTACAGAGAGAGAGGGATAGAGTATAAGTGGTAAAGAGAGTGACAGTAATAGATAAAGAGAAAGTAACTTAGTGGGTAGAGAGAGAGAAAATAGGGGAGAAATAAAGAAATTAAGCAATTGAAACAGAGACAAAGACAATATGAGAGTTGCATGGAGATAGATTGGGGAAAGGGTATGGTGTAGGTAGGTAGGTAGGTTGATGGGAATATGTTTGTGTGCTTGTAGATATGTGAGTAGTATAAAAGTAGTGTGTATGCGTGTGTGAGTATATGTGGGTGTGTGGGTGTGGGTGTGGGTGTGAATGTATGTGTGTGTGTGTGTATGTGCCTCCGTGTGTGTATGTGTATGTGTGTGTGTGCGTGAGTGTGTATGTGTATGCGTGAGTGTGTATGTGTGTGTGTGTGTGCGTGCGTGTGTATGTGTGTGAGAGAGAGAAAGAGAGAGAGAAATAGAGAGAGAATGGGAGCAATTGAGAAGATAGATGCTAGATAGAAAAATGACTAAGAAAATGACAGAAACAAAGAGACTGAGAGAGAGAAAGAGAGAGAGAGAGAGAGAGAGAGAGACAGACAGACAGACAGAACACATAAGCGAGAAAGGAAGAATTAACTATTTTAAGAGAATGTCAGTGTTACTTGGTTATCAATCAATCAATCAATCAATCAATTGATCTGACCTTTCCTATAAATAATCACTAATAGCTATCAATAATGGCTAGATTAATGTGCTAAGATGGAGCAAAAAGGGGCTAACAGAACAGAAGAATGAAGTCCTTCCACAAATTTCTCCTCTTACTTGGCGGTAGAGGTCTGCATAGGATAATTCTGTCATGAAAGGGTTTTGATGTTTCATCAGTGTTCAGGCAAAAAATGTAGAAACAACCAGCACAGAATTTAAATTCAATCACAGCAATGACTGTCGTAATCATAGGAGCTGAATAATTACCACCTCATACTTGTACATGAGTTCATTAAGTTCTAATTGTTATATAGAGTGAAGAATCTAATACTCTAGGTCAGTGGTTCCCAAACTTTTCTGGGGCTGCCACCCCCTTAACACCCGAGCCACATTCCTAGAGCCCCCACCACAAGTAACCATCACAAACATAGACCTCTTTCTGAAACATTGCAACTGCATTTCACAAATAAAACTTGACCTAACAAACCCATTATTTTGTTGTTTTTGCGTGAATCGCTACCCCATTATTGCCCCACATTTTACATGAATTACTATCCCGTTATTACCCCACTTTACTTCAGCGCCCTCTTGGAAATTTCTACCACTCACAGGGGGGCAATATCGCCCACTTTGGGAACCACTGCTCTAGGTTCTTGCTCTTCGTCTGAAAATATGGAAGAGATTGAGGAAAGGTGGGGTTGTCTCCTTAGGCTGCTGGTAAATGGTGAATGGTGAATGGAAAGGAGATTATGAAAGTCAGAAGACAAGTAGTTTAAGTATGACAGGGTCTGAAATAAATGAATGGAGAGGAAATAATGAATGAGACAGATAAAGTGGAGTGGTTCACAGCTTAAATTCTATTGTTAGTCTATTTCTGTTGAAATACACTAACTGAGTCTCCGTTGATTTTGAAAATAATAAAGAATTTAGAAAAATAACTTTGTCATTCAAACATGTGAAGTTCTTCTAGTGACCACTTAGTACAATCATCTCATCATATATTTGATGAGATTAGAAGTTCGAATTTAGAAGCATGTGAGTTGAATTTTCAGGCCAAAGTTAGGTTGCCTGTGGAGTCAACCTGTCTTTTTCAGGTGGCAAATTTTGGAGGACCAAAACCTCCATGTGAATTACAGCTGGGTTTGGAAAGACAGTGACAATATTTGAGTGTTTACTCTACATTTACACTGTATACTACAATGACTTGCATGCCAGTAAAAATGGTAAAGAACAAGATGCATAGAATATTCATTATTAATTTATTGTCTTTTTTTTTCCTTTTCTTATTATAAAGGTCTTAAAAGTTCTAGTCATAGATAACCATATATAGTATCATTTCATTTTTATTTAGAAATTGTCAGCATGACATAACCTGAGGTATACGAATTAAACATTTTATAAAGCAAGACATTTCGTTTTTAGATGGAAAATAATTACAGTCTGAAAGAAATTCATGGAATGTGTTTTGAGATTTTTTTTCTTTTATTCTTCATAGAACCTTAGTTGTTTAGTAATCAAAAGAGAAGAGAGAGAAAATTATTATTGTCTACATGCAGATTACTGTTTCCAGAGAGTTCTACCTTGCAAAGATGTTCTTATAGCAGTAAATATTTTAGTTTTAACTATGAAAGAAATTCACAAGCCATTTTCAATATTTTCTTTTGTCATTGATATTGGTTTGAAGCTGTTACTTCATAGCAGTGAACCTGGTGTTTAAAATAATTAACATGAAATTTTTATGGAAGATTTTAATCTAGATCACTTTAAAACAAGAAATTTGTGTCAAAGACCCAGAGGCTGTCTCTTGTGGGTCAGTATTAAGAGGTTTAAGTAAGACCATGTTGATGATCAAGGAACGATGCTGGAAAGAGGTGGGTAAAGAGTAGCGTAAAGAAAGAAGCAATGGTACGCCTAGAAATTAAAACAGTTAAAGAATGGTCAAAGTTGTTTAATAGTATACTGTAGGCTACACATGTATGGGCATCCCACATGATATCCAACAATTCTTATATATGCAATAAGGCAAACACATGCAAGCACAACACTCCTACCTTGTAACAAGCAAAGTTACAGAAGCATTGATCATCATCATCATCATCATCATCATCATCATTTAACATCCATTTTCCATGCCGGCATGGGTAACAGTTTGACTGGAGTTGGTGTTCTGGAGAGCTGCACCAGATTCCAGTCATCTGTATCAGCTTGGTTTCTATCACTGGATGCCCTTCCTAACACTTTATAGAGTATACTGGGTGTTCCTTAGGTGTCACTGGCATGGATGCTTAATGTGTGCCACCAGCAGGGTGCCTTTTACGTGTCTCCAGTGTGGGTTCCTTTTACTCATTGCTGGCACTGATGCCTTTTACTTGTCATTGGCATGGGTGCCTCTTACAATGTCACTGGTACAAGTGCCTTTTAAGTGTCAATAGTACTGGCAATGAAAGCTAATGCAATTTCACACCTGTCCTTGAAAAATGCATTTTTGGAAAAAAAAATTTCAGGTTCCTATGTTTTAGATGTCAAAGATTACAAATACGCAAAAAAAAGCAATTTTTTAAAATTTCACCTTCCCACCCACACTTTAAATTTTTGGTTTTGTTTACTTTAAAGAGATCATAGCGATTTGACAAACATATGCAAATCAAAATTAAATACAGACAAAAGCATTAAAGTGAAAAGAATTTGCGTTTTACTTGTGTTTGCCTTAAATAATCATAAATAATAAAATAATGTAAATTAAATATACACCATTTTATGAGAAGCAAACATTAATATTTAATAATTAATGTTATAAAGTTTAATAAGGGGCTCAAATTTCACCTCTCCCCAATTTTAAATTTTTAACTTTTTCATCTATTTATTTGTCTGTGTATCTACTTATCCCTATCCATTTATTCACATAAGATATATTTGCCAACTAAATGTGGCAGTCCTATAGAAGACAGTGTTACTGTTGTTTTTGACCCTAGGAAGACATTCATATCTATCTATCTCTTTATACACCTATTTATATGTTTATTGAATTTATAAGTTCCAAAACTTATCTCATTTGTTGAATGAGATGGCATTTTGGATAATGTCATTCTGAGATGTTTAATCATAAATCTACTTAATCCAGGCAGATCTGGGTCTAAACATCAGCAATAAGACACTCATCTGTTTCTTATTTAGTATGATTATCATACCCTAACACCACTAAATATGTCCAGCATGCAGAAGAACTTTCGAAGATCTGTTCTGGTAAAAGCACATATTCAACATAACACAGACTACATCACAAAGACAAGCCTTTCTCTTCTGAACCAGGAAATACTGCAACTGTTTGAAAACTCAGATGAGACCTCACAATAGAGAATGCTCCTACTTCTAGCATGTTGCTGCTGTTATTGTTACTACTACATTCAAATGTCCTAGACTACATTCAAAGAAAGGTTACTTGACTTATTGGCATAATAAAGTCACTCACCAACACATTCTAATGTCTGGCCTGCAGACAAGCTAACATTTCTATCTACCTTTCCTACTGCAACTATAATGGCCTCATCAGCTCAGAGGTGGCTGGCCTCATGCCACCTCTATCTAGCTTTTTCTGATTTACTAATCTCTCCTTCTCTTATCACCCATATTATATCCACCAATCTCAGACTTTACACTAACCATTCTATACTCATTCCTTCTGGAATTCCCCCATTGCACATATTTTTCCATCAGCCATCAATTTGCCACTCTTCAAGTGGAATTTTAACATCATTAATCTCATCACCAATCAGTGTGGCTTAGTGGTTAGGGTATTGGACTCATGATCGTAAGATTGTGGTTTCATTTCCTGGACTGGGGACACAGTGTGTTCTTGAACAAAACACTTCATTCCACTTTGTTCCAGTCCATTCAGCTGGCAAAAATGAGTAATCCTGTAATCGACTGGCCTCCCGTCCAGGTAAGGAATATATATGCCATGAAACTGGGAAACCGGCCCTTACGAGTCAGTACGACCCAAAAAGATAACCTTTCCTTTAGTAGTGGCTTAATGGTTAGGATATTGGACTATGATCGTAAGATTGTGGTTTCAATTCCTGGACTGGACAACACATTGAGTTCTTGAACAAAACACTTCATTTCACATTGCTCCTGTCCACTCAGCTGCCAAAAAATGAGCAATCCTGTGATGGACTGGCGTTCTGTCCAGGTGGGGAATATAACTGCCATGGAAAACAGAAAACCGGCTTTATGACTCTATATGTACTTTAATATGTTAAAAATTAGGTTTAAAAAATATGGGAGTTTCTTATACATGGATAGTATTAGAATCCCTTACAAAATCTTTTTTTCCAAATTTTAAGCCCCTGAAATTAGGGGGTTCCTTATATACATTAAAATATGGTAACAAGGGAAGGAACTTCACTCTTATTTTTAATCTCACCAGTTGCAGATGGGCCTGCAAAGGCCATGGACAGAGCAAGAGTACATGCAAACGTGTGTATAATGAGAGACACAAAGCATTATTGTGTAGTCTGCCCAAGGCATCATACTGTGTATGAGAGTCAGTGTATGATGAATGTGTAATGAAACTTGTGTATTTCAGTGTGGATGCCTTACGGACATGCAGTGAAGTGTGTGTATAAGTTTTTAGTATATTATGGTTGTGCAGTGAAGTGTATGTTAGCCTATGAAGAGAGAAGGTGGGTGGCATATTCATTTAATAAGTTCTTTAATCCTAGCTCATCACTGATAAATTAATTGATATACATTTGATATATAGGTTCTTTGTCATCAGGCATACACAAGATATTAATTTATTTCTCTTTGTTTTTATTTACCGATATTTTATTATTCGTCTATCTGTTTATTTGTTATTTACGTAGGTTCTTATAAAATAATTATAGATTTTGTTATATTAATAAATCTCTGTGTGTGTGCGCGTGTGTATGTGTGTGTATGCATATATATATATACATATGTATGTATGCATGTATGTATATGTATGTATATATATATATATATATATATATATATATATATATATATAGAGAGAGAGAGAGAGAGAGAGAGAGAGAGAGAGAGAGAGAGAGAGAG
The DNA here is from genome assembly GCF_046866305.1 of Octopus bimaculoides. NCBI lineage: Eukaryota > Metazoa > Mollusca > Cephalopoda > Octopoda > Octopodidae > Octopus > Octopus bimaculoides. The sequence continues at coordinate 39,820,975 of NC_142935.1, read as the reverse complement.
AGAGAGAGAGAGAGAGAGAGAGAGAGAGATACATACATACATACATACATACATACATACATATATTTATGTATACATACCAATATATATGTGCATGAGTGTGTACATATGTGTGCGTATATATATATATATATATATATATATATATATATATATATATATATATATATATATATATTTATATATATATATATATATATATATATAAAAATATATATATATACATACATATGCATGTGTGTGTATATATATGTGTATATATATATATATGTATATATATTTATATTATATACACACACACACAAAAACACACATACACACTCATATACTCATATATATCAATTAATCAAGTGAAGCTATATGCGTTAGGAAAGACAGAGATGTAAGAGAAACATATAAGCATGTGTTTTTAGTAATGAATCACTTCTAGCCACTCTATGCAAAGTAATGACTTTGATTAAATCCTTTGTGTATCTCTCTGTAGCTTGATAAAAGATCATCTTCACTAGTTTCAAATGCTTTTACTGCTTCACATTGTCCTGACCTCAGGATATGTAACATGCTCAAACATAGAGCTACAAGGTTGAGTCCACAGTTTTTTCAAATTTTCACTGATGACTTTTTTGGCAACTCATATCTCCATGTTATATCATTAATATGATACAACTTGTACAATTGTTACTGTATTGTGTATTTTATTTATTTTCATATGTAGCATATAAGCATTATTTTTTTATTCTTTAGATTACAGCTGTGATAATGAGTGGTGAAAAACAAATGGTGGCAAATCCATGAGATGCCTGTTTTTGGTGTTGAATTGTAACTTGGGATGAAAAATTATGGGTGTCTAACCAGTCAGGAATTATTATCGAGTTTGTGAATTCAGCAAAAAGGTAAGAAAAACTTCCATCATTGACAGAAAGGCTTTTGCAGCTGAGAAGATTCACGGAATATTTTTTGAGCATATTTTCCGAAAGTTTATACTGAAATCTTTTTGAAGAAATTGTTGAAAAAATTTGTTTGAACTGAAATCTCTTTGAGTTTGATTCAAAAATACATAAAATAAGTAGTGAAAGTTAAAAAAAAGAGTTCATCAATATTCAGAGGAACATTTGAAATTTGAATTTATATCCGCTATCCACAGAAAACAGTTACTTCTCCGCCTCTTGTGCCAACAATGTTTGACCAACAAATCAATGAAACCAAATCGTCTTCAGTTGCATTTGAAGACAAAACATAGTGTGTATGTATATTCAGATTTAAATTACTTTAAAGAAGTTTGCAAAAAGAACAACAATAACATCTCTGTTTACTACACAAACTGTTAATGTCTGTTGTACTCTTGAGGCTAGTTATGAAATTTCATTACTCATTGCTAAATGTGGAACAAATCATACTATTGGGGAGGATTTAATTAAACCATCAATATCAGCATTTTTTAAAACAGTCCTGGAAAAAAGATGACGAAGTTGTTGAAGCCATGCCACTCAGTAACAATACTGTTAGAAGAATAGATGAAATGAGTGAAGATATTGAAACACAATTTGTTGAAAAGCTGAAATCAAGAAAATTTTTATTACAAATGGATGAATCAACTCTAAGAGACAGTGAAGTTGTATTACTAACCTATGCAAGATATATTGATAAAGGTGAAATTGCTGAAGAAATGATATTCTGCAAATCATTAGAATCCACCATTGATATATATGATAAGCTAATAAATTACCTGGATGTCAACAATATACCAATAGAGAACATAACATCTTGTGCTGCAGATGGTGCTCCTGTTATGATGGGCAAGAAAAAAGGCTGCTCAAAATTGATGAAAGATGAGAACAAAGAAATGCTTCTTGTGCACTGTGTTATTCATAGAGAGAGCTTAGTATCCAAAAATATGTCTCCTGTTCTCAATGAGGTACTAAAATCAGTTATAAAATGTGTCAATGCTATCAAAACTAATGCCAAATGCGAACGTCTTTTCAAGCAGTTTTGTGAAAATGCAGACTATGTGAGACTTTTATCTCACACTGAGGTAAGGTGGCTCTCAAAGGGGAATTGCTTGAAAAGATTTATGGAACTATTTGATGTTCTTAGTGACATTTTTTAAGTGACGAGCCTGAAATGAAGCACCTGCTAACCATTTTCCAAGTATAGGAACCTTTCCAAGTTGTTGAAGACGACGATGAACAATTGTATGGTTTGAACTAAGCTTTGTTGCCAATTCTTCAACTGATAATGCAGGATCTTCTTCAAGTAATGCCTCAAAGAGCTTATCATCAAACTCAACTGGACGTCCTGTTCGATCTTGATCTTCAAGGCTGAAATCTCCACTTCTGAATTTTGCAAACCATCTTCTGCAAGTTCTTTCATTCAAGCATTTTTCCCATAAACTGAGTGTATGTTTCAAGTCGCTTCGACTGCAGAGCTTCCTTTTTTGTACTCATAAAGCATTATGTGCCTTAAATGCTCTTTGGATACTTCCATGTTAGAAAGGGATTTAATCAAAGAAATTTTAATTCTATTATTCTGTAAAATAATAATTGATTAGTTCAAATGTACACAAATGCATAGAAATAATTTTTAATTCCATTAGACATTCTAAAATACTACTAAATTTCATTCAATTTTAAAAAAGGTAAAATCAGACAGAACTTATGAGATGACCTGATATATATATATATATATGTGTGTGTGTGTGTGTGTGTGTGTGTGTGTGTGTGTGTGTGTGTGTGTGTGTGTGTGTGTGTGTGTGTATGTAGAGTGTTAGGTGTGATGTACAGAATTAAATATTGAAAAAAAAAGTTGTCAGAATTTTGGAATAACTTCTTTCATTTATTTTATACATTTCAATACAATGGCCCTTCTCTCTCCCTTTTACCACATCCATCTCTCTATCTGTCTGACTATCAGTCTATCTATCTATCTCTCTATCTGCCTGTCTATCTATCTATCTGCTTATACATCTACCATTGTTTCCAAAGCCTCACCCCAAGAAAACAAAAAAACAAAACAATGTTCTGTTATAAACAAAACCCCCCAAAACACCTGTTTTTTTATAAATAAGCAAGATCTCTGTATTTTCACAGGATTATATTTGACAAGTTCGAAAGACGAACGAAAGCGCTAATATATGTATAAAATAAATGAAAGAAGTTTTAGTAGAAAGTGGGTTATACATCTTTAGATTGTATACCTGACTTTCTACTATAAAATTAAAGAAATAGACGGAATGCTGAACTCCAGACTAAACAACTTAAACAACATTTATTTACTTGGTAAAACATACAAATCTTTAGTTATACATCTTTAGAGGTGAGAATAACGAGCTGTCGAGTATAAGACCGAAAGATGTAGAGACAGCTTTAAACACACGTCCATGCTCAATCGCTGGCCAGCGAGAAAGAGAATGAATTGAGCGGGAAACGCTTGCTTGTTTAATTCTATGCATGCATAAGACTACGCATGCGCAGGCGTTACTACAAAGTTATTCCAAAATTCTGACGACTTTTTTTTCAATATATATATATAAATATATATATATACATATATACATTTATATACATATGCACACACACATATATGATGTGATATTCAAAAGTTCCTGAACTTGTTCTGTAGCATACCAACAGATGGCAGCACACAATTGTGTGTGCAGTGAGAGCTAGCAGTGATCTTCATGAGGCAGTGTGCCAAATGTCATTGTTGTGTTTACTTCGCAAGTTGTGAAATTTGTGTTTTTGTGATCATGTGTATG
>NC_142935.1:39802221-39812221 GCF_046866305.1 Octopus bimaculoides | reverse complement strand
TGGATTAAGCCAGTAATCCAGGTGTTACTGTCATCATTATTATTGTTGATGTTGTTATTGTTGTTGATTTTTGTTGTTTTGTTATTATTGTTATTGTTAAAGGCGGTCGGCTGGCACAATTGTTAGCACGCTGGACAAAATGCTCAGCAGTATTTCGCCCATCACCACTACATTCTGAGTTCAAATTTCACCGAGGTCAACTTTGTCTTTCATCCTTTCGGAGTCAATTAAACAAGTACCAGTTATGCACTGGGGTTGATGTAATCAACTTATCCCCTCCCACAAAAATTTCAGTCTTTGTGCCTATAGTAGAAAGGATCATTATTGTTATTGTTAAGAAAACAAGCTGGCCAAATTGTTAGTGTGCCAGACATAATGCTTAGTAGCATTTCGCCTGCCTTTACATTCTGAGTTCAAATTCTACTCGGGTCGACTTTACCTTTTATCCTTTCAAGGTTGATAAAATTAAGAACCAGTTGAGCACTGGGGACAATGAAATCGACTTACCTGCTTCCCTGAAATTGCAACCTTTGTGGCAAAATTTGAAATCATAATTTTTTTCTATTCTAGGCACAAGGCCCAAAATTTTGTGGGAGGCAGGGGCCAGTCAATTAGATTGACTTCAGTACACAACTGGTACTTAATTTATTGACCCCGCAAGGAAGAATGGCAAAGTCAACCTCGGCAGGATTTGTGCTAAACATTTCGCCTGGCGTGCTAACGTTTCTGCCAGCTCACCACCTTAATTTGAAATCATTATTGTTAAGGTAATAATAAGCAGGCAGAATTGTTAGCATGCCAGGCAAAATGCTGAGCAGCATTTCTTTGAGCTTTATGTTCTAAGTTCAAATTCCACTGAGGATAACTTTGCCTTTCACCTTTCTGTGCTCTATGAAATATGTACCAGTAAAACACTGGGGTCAATATAAACAACTAGCCACCCCTCTCCTATAATGTAAGGCCTTGTACCTTTAGTAGAAAGAATTATTATTGTTGTTGTAATTGAACCCCTTAGCATTTAAACTGACCTCATCAGGCCGAAATATCTGACCTGTTTTATGTTCAAACTTGTTAGATCCAGCCTCTCACACCTATCTTACAATGTCTTTCTTAAAATAAACAATCACATCATTGAAATCTCAAAACAACAAGATAATACATGATGACTGCGAAACAATGTGGATCAATAAACATTACATGTGACAGCGAAATCTGAATGCTAAAGGATTAACTCTAGATCAATCTGGATCAAACAAACGTTCCATTTGTGACCACCCTGTTGTTTTCCCAGTTTGTCTAAGACATAGGTCCTCAAAGTAGGTGCTACCACCTCCCAGTGGGTGTTGAGATGGTCCAGGTGGGCGCTGGTGCCTAAGTGGAGGCGGGTGGTAGAGAAAAAAGAGGCGTTGGGAGGAAGGCAGTGAATTGGGGGATGCTATGAATTTATTATAATATTATTATATTATTGTAAACAAATTATATAATATTATATTAAATATCAAATGATTCATTGTATATATGAATTAGTAAAACATAAAATATTTATCTATACATAAAAAACAGGGGTGTGGATGTTGAGGATATTATGTGGCCATGAGGTGGGCAGTGGCCCAAAATGTTTGAGAACCTCTGGTCTAAGACGTTATCATCCAATGTGCCCTTCCTTTATTTAAGACAATATAGTACTGTATGAATGGTGGGGTTTGGCTGTTATTTCTAACAAACCAAATGACAGACCACATAGAAGCTCCCTTTATCCTCCCTCTGATTCTTGGAGTTTTACTCCTAGCACTAATACCCTTGAAGACTGTATAAACATCAAATAATCTCATTTCCACATATAAGTCTATAAATCCAACCTCTTACTTCTATGCAGAGTGATTCTGATATGCCGTTTATTACATAACAACTTTATTTCTCAGCAGTATCTGGAGATGTGTCCGTTTGGAAACAACAAACAAACTGAGAAATAAATAACATGAGGTTCTCATACATTTCAAAGTTACGGCAATGTTGATAAATATACTAAGTAATCATTTGAAATTATAGCTTTTATTTGGTGATATGATTCTTAAATTTTCCTTTGATTTAATTTATATATATATATATATATTCATAAGAACACACATGACATATATAAATATCATCATCATCATCATCATCATCGTTTAACGTCCGCTTTCCATGCTAGCATGGGTTGGACGATTTGACTGAGGACTGGTGAAACCGGATGGCAACACCAGGCTCCAGTCTGATTTGGCAGAGTTTCTACAGCTGGATGCCCTTCCTAACGCCAACCACTCAGAGAGTGTAGTGGGTGCTTTTACGTGTCACCCGCACGAAAACGGCCACGCTCGAAATGGTGTCTTTTATGTGCCACCCGCACAAGCCAGTCCAGGGGCACTGGCAACGATCTCGCTCGAAAATCCTACAGGAGCCAGTCAGGCGGTACTGGCAACGGCCACGCTCAAAATGGTGCATCTCATGTGCCACCCGCACAAGAACCAGTCCAGGGGCACTGGCAACGATCTTACTTGGCTTGCCGGGTCTTCTCACGCACAGCCCATTTCCAAAGGTCTCGGTCCGTAGTCATCGCCTCGGTGAGGCCCAATGTACGAAGGTCTTGCCTCACCACCTCAGCCCAGGTCTTCCTGGGCCTACCTCTTCCACGGGTTCCCTCAACTGTTAGGGTGTGGCACTTTTTCACGCAGCTATCCTCCTCCATTCTCACCACATGTCCATACCAGCGCAATCGTCTCTCTTGCACGCCACAACTGATGCTTCTAATGTTCAGCTTTTCTCTCAAGATACTTACACTCTGACGGGTATTCACATTGACATTACACATCCAACGGAGAATACTGGCTTCATTCCTTGCGAGCTTACGTATGTCCTCAGCAGTTACAGCCCATGTTTCACTGCCATGTAGCATGGTTGTTCGTACGCATGCGTCATACAGTCTGCCTTTTACTCTGAGTGAGAGTCCCTTTGTCGCCAGCAGGGGTAAGAGCTCTCTAAACTTTGCCCAGGCTATTCTTATTCTAGCAGCTACACTTTCAGCGCACCCACCCCCACTACTAACTTGGTCGCCCAGATAGCGGAAGCTATCGACTACCTCTAGTTTTTCACCCTGGAATGAGATAGAAGTTGTTTCCTGTTTGTTTGCAGTCTTTATTGCACCTGAACATCTGCCACAAACAAAAACTAACTTGCTAGTTAACCTGCCTTTGATGTTGCTGCACCTCTTATGTGTCCATAGCTTGCACCGGGTACATCTTATAGAGTTACTACCTACTCCTTTTCTACATACTGAGCAGGGCCATCTACCTGAAGGGGTTTGTGTTTTATCTACCTTCCTACTTATTAGGATTTTGGTTTTAGCTAGGTTGACTCTAAGGCCCTTCAATTCTAGACCTTGCTTCCACACCTGAAACTTCTCCTCTAGTTCTGATAGTGACTCCGCAATTAGGGCAAGGTCATCAGCATAGAGGAGCTCCCAGGGGCAACCTGTTTTGAACTCCTCTGTGATTGCCTGGAGGACTATGGTAAATAATAGGGGGCTGAGGACGGAACCTTGGTGGACCCCTACCTCTACCCGGAATTCATTGCTGTACTCATTTCCAACCCTCACCTTACTGGCAGCATCTCTGTACATGGCTCGCACAGCTCTCACTAACCATTCTTCTATCCCAAGTTTCCTCATTGACCACCAGATAAGGGATCGGGGGACCCTGTCAAAGGCTTTCTCCATGTCAACGAAAGCCAGGTACAGAGGTTTATCCTTAGCTAGGTATTTCTCTTGCAACTGTCTCACTAGAAATAAGGCATCAGTAGTGCTTTTACCTGGCACGAACCCAAACTGCATCTCATCTAAATTGATTCGCTCCCTAATTAGTTGGGCTATGACCCTCTCTGTAACTTTCATAACCTGATCTAACAGCTTGATGCCTCTGTAATTATTTGTATCTAAAGCGTCCCCTTTACCTTTGTAGCAGTTGACTATGATGCTGCTACACCAGTCATAGGGTATGACTCCTTCGTGTATCACCTGGTTCGTAATACGGGTGACTAGGCTATAGCCAACACTGCCAGATATTTTGAGCATCTCTGCAGTGATTCCTGATGGGCCGGGGGCTTTCCCGGTCTTCATACTCCTAATTGCTTTATCTACCCTGGTACTATCAACTCGGATAGCTGGTCCCTCTATTGGGTCGACATAAGGCAGGCTCTCTTTCTCCCATTCATTCTCTTTATTAAGCAATCTATCGTAGTGGCATCTCCAGACCTCTTTCTTTGCATCCTCATTTAATGCAAGCGTACCATCATCCATGCGAACACATTTCTCTCCTACAACATCACTATTCTCTCTCCTACACTGTCTTGCAACACGAAATACCTCGAGTCTTTGGTCCTCACGGCGCAGAACATTGGCAAATCTTTCCTTATCTGCTTCCCCTCTGGCTAAATAAACCTGTCGCCTAGCCTCCCTATATATATATATATATATATATATATATATATATATATGCATACATGCATACATACAGATATATATATATATATGCACACATATACATACACATACATACATATATGCATGCATGCATACATGTGTGTGTGTGTGTATATATATATATATATATATATATATATATATATTTATATACATACATGTATTTACATATATAAACACACGCATATATATTTACATACACACACACACACATGTATATTTACATATATATACATATATATATATATATATATATATATATATATATACACATATACATACATGCATGCATACATACATATATATACAATCACACACACACATACACTCAAACAAAGTCAAAGACATATACGTGTTTGTGTGTGTGTTATAGGCTACCAGTCATCTTATTGAAGTAAGCCAATATTTTTCATTTGATTAAAATTATAGAGCGTCAGACAAATTCCTTGTGATTTTTCTTCCAGTTCTTTACATTTAAATTCCAAACTCCAACAGAATCAACTTTGTCAATATTATTAGCAATCACCTCCTACCCACTAAAGTTTCTGGTCTTTTGCCAAAATTTGAAACAATTATAATTATTGCTTTTGTTGTTGTTATTTACATTATTGTTGTTTTAATTTCTAGAAGCTGTTCAAAATTTCAAAGACATCAAATAACAGCAAGTTGGTTGTTTTTCTATGGCTGTTATTTATGATTAGTAGTGATATATTGTGAAGAAAGGAAACCAGAATCCCAGAAATAAAATTCTTTTAAATTTGTAATATTCCAGTTTTGAAAGAATTTTACAAAATTCAGGGATATTCAAGTTGATAATGTTTTTCTTTGGATGTGGACAGTTCCCATGAGAACAATTTTCTGTAGTTCAGATATTTTGTTTCCAATGATCACTGGTATAGTTGTTGTTCTTAGATGTCAGTTTTGAGACTTCTATTTCAAGTTCCTTGAATTTACTTAGCTTTTCAAATGTTTTTACAGAAATGTGGCAGCACCATAATATCTGGTCTTTTAGCCTGAATAACTGAATAAATTTGAATACCAAAGTCCCAAAGACTGGTAATCATCACATCATCATCATCGTCATCGTCACCATCATCATCATTTAACGTTTGTTTTCCATTTTCATGCTGGCATGGGTTGGACAGTTTGACAGGAGCTGGCCAGACAGGGAGCTGTCCAGACTACAATTGTCTATTGTGACAGGCTTTCTATGACTGGGTGCCCTTCCTAACACCAACCACTTTACAGAGTGAGTTGGGTGCTTTTTACATGCCACTGGCACAGGTGTGTTTATGCAGCACTGGCACAAGTGCAATTTTATGTAGTACCAGCACCTGCAAATGTAAAGCCTATATGTATGGACAACAGCAATTATGATACATAAATTGCTATTTTAAGCATAATTGTATTAAACAGTCGAATAGGTTCAAGTTGAATCCCTATCAAACAAGCTGAGCTGAGAAAAACCAAGCCAAATTCATTCTTTCAAGTCAAGCCTGAGTCTTACTCAGTCCGGCCTGAGTCCAGTCTTGTTCCAGATAAATCAAGCAGCATTAAATTGAGTTAAATGGAACCAAATGTCAAATCCTACAGAGTGGAAGCAAACCAAATTTAAAACTTATTTACATAATCTATTGAGTTATTGATTTGCTTTTGTAGCTGATGTTGGTTCATTTTGGTTCAGCTGGCTGGATTTAAAAGAGTTACATGTCATGAAACAAGTATCAAAAATTGATACTTCCTGCTCTGAATTTCATTCTTTGCTCACGGTGACTTTAGGATAAATAAACTTATTTTCAGCTGCGCTTAACTTCATTTTCTTTTACGCTTCCTTCTTTCTTTTTTTCTTTTCTTCCTCCCTTCCTTCCTTCCTTCCTTTCTTTCTTTCTTTATTTCTTTTTTGAATTTTCTTTCTTTCATTCTTTCTCTTTTCCTTATTTCCAAGCTAAAAGACAGCAACAACAATAACACTACTACCACCACCACTACCACCACCACAACCACCACAACCACCACAACCACCACAACCACCACCACCAACAACAACAACAACGACGATAGCAACTATGACAAACATGCAAAAACCAGAACATGAAGATATAACAAACTGAGTGGAAGAAAGGAATAGATATCAGAGAAAAAGAAGAAAGAAAATTCCAAAGTTCCAATACTTCTGCCCTACAGCTCACTATCAATTGATTCTGTAGTTATTTTTACATGGCAGAGAGGTAAGAGTGAGTGAGATCTGGTTAGAGTGGTGAGTACAAGAGATCTGGCCAGAGTGAGTGAGGTCTGGCTGGAGTGGAGAAACAAACCAAAAATTGTATCTAGCAAGATGAGGGATGTCTTGTGTTGCTGCTATGGTAGATACCGTTGCCAAACTGTTCTTGTTGTTGTCGCTGTTATTATTGTTGTTGTTGACGGCATTGGTATTGATGATGATGTTGTTGTTGTTGTTGTTGTTGCCATTGTTGTCATTGGACTTGGTGGTGGTGGCAGCAGCGGCAGTGGTGGCAACAGCAGTAGTGGTTGCAGTGGTGATGGTGGTGGTGGTGGTGGTGGTGGTGGTGGTAGTGGTGGCAGTGGCGGTAGTTGCAGTGGTGGTGGTGGTGGTGGTTGCAGTAGTGGTAGTGGTTAAAGGTAAAGTTAAATCGATACATAAATTTAATTTTAATTGCATTCTGTTGTTGATTTTTTTTTTTTCAATTTTTGGTTGTTATTGTTGTTGCTGCTGCTCCTGCTGGTGGTTGGGATGGTGGGGATGGCAGTAGTAGTAGCGGTAGTGGTGGCGGCAGTGGTGGTGGCGGCGGCGACGGTGGTTAAACTAAATGTAAATCAATACGTAAAATTTAATTTTAATTGCATTTTGCTGTTGATTTTTTTGTTTTGTTTTTTGTCTCCTTTTTTTTGATTGTTGTTCTTGGTTGTTTTACAATGTGCTGTATTCTCATCTGTTTTTGGTTTTTCTTTTTTCAAAATGTAAAGAATGTAATGTAAAAATATTTTTTGAAAAAAAAACAATTAAGAAAAAAAAGAAAGTGGCAAGAATAGGGATGGGGGGGGGGTCGAAGAAAAATGAAAGTAAATGAGTGAGAAGTGAATAATGAAGAAAGAAATGCAAAACAGGATATCATACTAAGAAAGACGAGAATAAAGAAAATGCAGAGAAGGAAATAAGAAAGAGATACAGAGATGAAGATAGGAAGAGAGAAAAAAAAGATGAAAACAACTAAGAGGGATAGAGAAACTGAAAATAAAGAAAAGGAAGGAAGGAAGGGAGGAAGGAAAAAGAGAAAGACAGAGAGAAAATGGAACAAAATAAAGAAAGGAACAATGAGAAGAAGGATGCGAAAGGGTGCAAAACAAGAGAGAAAAAGGAGAGTAAGTGAAAGTAGAAATGAAAGAAAAAATTAATGAAAGAGTGAAGGAAAAGGAAGCGAAAGAAAAAGAGAGGCAGAGAGGAAGAGAAACTGGAACAGATTTGGAGAGAAGGAGAGAAATATAAATGCTAGAAGTTAAAATTGGAAAGAATATATAAAAAGAAAATAAAAGAGAAAAAACGATACAAAAGATGTTGTGCGTATATATGTGTGTACATATATATGTGTATATATATACTTATAAGGAAGATGGATATCAAAAGATTACAATGCACATATATACACATACTTATGCATACAGATACACATATATATGTATACACACACACACACACACACACACGCACGCACACATACACACACACACAAACACATATATCAGTGACGTCTATTAGTCTTTGCAGAAAACAGAAAGTGCCTGTGGAGTTGTGAAGGAGGATGAAAAGCAACTTCCAAAATGATTGTGATGTCCAGTACGTGACCTGCGGCCTTGGCCACAGATATACAAACAAATACATGCATATGCATCATCATCTACATCATCTTCATCATCATCATCATCATCATCATCATCATCCCTACCGTCATCATTTATAAATCATTTAACGTCCATGTTCCATACTGGCATGGTCTGGACAGTCTAAGAGGATCCAACACTCCAAGGACTGCATTGTACCTCATTGTCTACTTTGACATGATTTCTACAGTTGGATGTCCTTCCTAATGCCAACCACTTTACAGAATGTATGAGGGGTACTGAAAAGTTCCTGGTTTTTAGGTTATTGCGAAAGGCCTTCTGAATTTTTTTACAAGGCTAAGAAAAAAACTGAAGGACCACTGCAATAAGTGCATGAATCTGAAAGGAGAATATCTTCAATGAAATCATAATTAACTGATCCTTGCCCTTACCTCTCCGACACCACCCTCCTCACAGGCACCCATGATCAGCCCTATCATATCACTGACTCCTTCACCTGCACTTCTAGCAACATCATCTACTGCATCTCCTACTCTCTCTGTCTTCTATATATCGGTCAAACGGGACGCCACTTGGCTGACTGATTCGTGGAACACCTCCAAGACATCAGACTCAGCAATGACACCCCGGTCTTGCGCCATTTCTGCTCTACTGGTCATTCTTTACAACACCTGTCTGTGTTCGGATTGTCCTTGTACAGGGGCCATCTGGACTCCCATCTTCGCCGTGAACAGGGATTAATCTTCTCTCTTTGCTCCTTTGCACCACATGGGCTCAACTCTCCTCCCCTCTTCATCTAACTCTCCTCCTCTCTCCTCTCTTCCTCTCACACCTACTTCCTCTCACCCACTTCTCTCTTGGTCTGACACGTACTTCCTCTCTTCACTCCTATCCACCTTCTCCCTTCATTGTCACCCCCTCCCTTGTTACCCACCTCTACACTTTCCAACCCCACTATCCCTATACATCCCATCCCTAATAAACTAATACATCTGTTTGTTGTTTACACACTCGTCTTCGCCTTTTGTTTTTATGTAAATTCTCACCATATATATATATGGGCATGGCTGTGTGGTTAGGAAGCTTGCTTCCCAGCTACATGGCTTCGGGTTCAGTCCCACTGCGTAGCACCTTGGGCGAGTGTCTTCTGCTATAGCCCCGAGCCGACCGAAGCTTTGTGATTGAATTTGGTAGGCGGAAGTTACTGCCGTGTGTGTATATGTCTGTGTATGTGCTTGTGCTTCTCTCCCAGAGAGTGAGAGGAGGAATATATATAAATCAATGTATACAGTAATATAGATCCATTACACCTGACCTTACCAATTAGTTTCACACTAGATATTAGGAAGTTGCCTAATATAAGTGAGTTTTCAAGGATGGTAAATACGGAAAAATATATGGTGAATTTCATATATACCAATTGGCTTAAGCTGTTTGTTTCCCAAGTAATGGATATGCCAGACCCTCCTGAAAGATTGCTGCATACTGACAAATTAAAGAAAAAATGAGTTATACATCATCATTAAAATCTTATTACCAAAAGCCACTGTCACTTGTTTGTGTGTGTGTTTTACAAATATGCTACCGAGAATGTGAAATACAACATGATTTTGCATGTGAATAGAGGAA
>NC_142935.1:39767221-39797221 GCF_046866305.1 Octopus bimaculoides | reverse complement strand
GGGCTTCTTTCAGCTTCCATCTACCAAATCCACTCATAAGGTTTTGGTAATCCCAAGGTTATTGTAGAAGACACTTGCTCAAGGTGCCATGCAGTGGCACTGAACCGAGAACCATGTGGTTGGAAAATCTTCTTACCATTCAGCCATGTCTGTGCCTTTTTAGAAAAAGAAACAAATGTCCTCTTTTATAATATTTAAAACAGAAAAACAATAAATCATTCTTTTTTTTTCATGTTCGCATTCGCTGATCAAAGTTGATAAATTCATAAAACATAAAACAACAGCTAATTTCTTTCTTTCTTTCTTTCTTTCTTTCTTTACATCGATTATCATGCATATTTTTTTAATGTTTTTCCATAAGGTATTTCCATTATTGGAAAATTAAAAATTTAGTTTTATCAAAGTCTAGACAGCAATGAGCAGTATTACAAGTATTTATACATTCAAATACTGCAGTTTTGATACTGCAGTGTATTTGCAGCTCATAGTTATAAGTGTTCTTTTGTGTGTGTGTGTGTGTGTGTGTGTGTGTGTGTGTGTGTGTGTGTGTGCATATATATATATTCTTTTATTCTTTCATCCTTTTATTTGTTTCAGTCATCTGACTGTGGTCATGCTGGAGCATCACCTTAGGGGGTGCTAGCCAAACAAATTGATTCCAGGACTTATTCTTTGTAAGCCTAGTACTTATTCTATCAGTGTCTTTTGCCAAACAGCTAAGTTACAGGCACGTAAACACACCAACATTAGTTGTCAAGCAATAGTAGTGAGTACAAACACAGACACAAACTCACAGATATATATATGCACATGCACATGCACACAGACACACTCATGTGCACACACACACACACACACAAACACACACACAAACATATACAACAGGCTTCTTTCGGTTTCCATCTACTAAATCCACTCACAAGGCTTTGGTCAGCTTGAGGCTATTGTAGAAGATACTTGCCCAAGGTGCCATGCAGTGGGACTGAACCCAGAACCATATAGTTGGGAAGCAAACTTCTTACCACACAGCCATGCGTGCACCTATATATATATACACGCACACATACATATATAATATATGTGTGGTTTTAGAGTCATTTGACTTCCATTGTTAGCTTGTTGGTACTGTTTCTCAGTATCCTTAATTATAATTATATCTATATAATCATACACACATACACACACATATACATATAAATAGATACATACATACATACATACATACATACATACATACATACATATGCAAATTTATATACATGAGAATACATACATAAAACTAAACATACAAATTTGCACATGTACATACATATGTACAAAAATACTCTGTTGATGCTTTTGAAATTCCAATGAAGGAGCCATGGATCTAGGTTAGAAACCAGCTCTTTCTGTATTGGCAAGTAATATTGAAATAAAACTGAATAATGACATACATCCCTACATACATTCATACCTACAAATGTACATACATCCCTACATACATACATACATACATACATACATACATATGTGTGTGTATATTTACAGGGATATATTTACAGAGTATATTTTAAATTAAAAAAGAACTTTGTTTATCTTAATTTTGAAAAATAAAAGAAGTATAAAAAAATTGCATTATTTATGGGATGATCCAATATATATATATATAGATATGTGTATATATATATACTTATATATATATATATATATATATATATATATATATATATAAAAATATATATATATATATATATATATATATATATGTATATATATATATGTATATATATGTATATATATATATATATATATATATATATATATATATATATATATATGTATGTATATATATGTATATATATATATATATATATATATATGTATGTATATATATATATATATATATATATATATATATATATATATATATATATATATATATATATATATATATATATATATATGTATGTATGTATGTATATACATATATACAATCCAAACATGAACAAGCAAGAAAAAACACGAAAAAACAACAATGCGGGGACATGGAATAAGTACAGTGTTATTGGATGCTCAGGAAAGGAAAGAAAAGAAAGAGTATTCTATATTTCGAGCGGAGCTCTTCATCAGATATATATGAAAAGTCCAAAGAAGGGAAGACAGAGAAAGAAAATTGCCAATGATGCACACGCGGTCACATATTGAAATGACTGGAAGGGAAAGGGTGAAGAAAAGTTCTTTTCAAAGACGGGAGAGTGCAAGAGAAGGCGGTATGTGTGTGTGTGTAATGATAGCACATGTATGTGTGTGTGTGTGTGTGGTTGTGGCTGTTTATGTATGTGTGTGGTTGGACATAGTATCGTTTAAGGTCATAGGAAGAATTTATAGTAAGAATGTTGGTAGGAGTGGTTGCCTGCTGTGTGTTCACCTACACATGTGCATAGGAGAATGGTCAGTAGAAAAGTACTGGTAGTTTGAAGTATGTGTGTGTGCGTATATGTAGTGTGTGTGTGTTTTGTTTCCAGTGTGCATGTGTGTGTACGTGTGGGTATGTGTGTATGTGACAATGGGATTCTTCCAGTTTCCATCAACCAAATCTGCTCACAAGGCTATAGTAGAAGAGAGTTGCCCAAAGTGCCATACAGTGAGACTGAACCTAGAGCCACTTAGTGAGCTCTTTAACAAGTTGTTGTTGCTGCTGCTGCTGCTGCTGCTGTTTCTGCTGCTGCTGCTGCCACTGCTGCTGTTGTTGCTGTTGAGACCACCTCTAAACACCACCCCTTGTCAGTTTTGAACATGCAGACTTTTGATCAGGGGTTACAGTCTTGCCCCCACCTGGTTTACTTTTACAGACAAAATATATCTAGGACTTTTCCTTTTAGCATTTTGTTTTTCAAAGACATTAAAAAGAAAAATTTGGCTGCTACTTTTAGCAGAAGGAGCAATTTTGCAGAGACCTTTCTTGTTGGTTGTAACATATTTGATTTTTGTGCTTAAGCAAATCTGTCCATCCTTTGATATATATATATATGAAGTCAGGCAAACTGATCAGGCAATCATAATATATGTAAATAATTAAATATCTTGGTTCCAAATTGACTAAACCTTTACAAATCATCTGTCATTTAGTTAAAAATGTTTTAGATATACGATCAGACACAATTATTGATTTCAATTCAAAGGAAAATACCAACAAACTCGGGAACTATACAACTAAGCAGCAAACTAGTGAACCAGCAAATTAAACAAACCAAGACACACCAAGAAGCCATGTAGTCATAATGGTGTAACCTCTAAAACAGCAAAGTTTTAATGGAAATTACAATGGATAATCAATGAACACAAGAGAGGTTTCACTGTTATAACTACTATTGACACCACCACCAACATCATCAGCACCAGCACTAACACTACCACCACCTCCAACACCAACACCACCATAAATTCTGTTAAAAACATTGTCATTCTATTCTTACCATCCCCAACAATACTACAGATGTGCATAAGCAGTTCAGTTGTCATGAGGAGCAACAAATGAAATGCTTTGGAATCTTTACTCTTCATCTGGATTGTAGGGTAAATGGAGAAAGAGCTTGCCATCACCAGCAAATGTGTAAAAAAAGAAAGAATCCCTTCGGTCATGAATGACCATGAGATTACACCTAGAAAGTTACCCTCCAAGGCACAACTCCAAGGCACAAGTCTGGAAGACTAGCAGAGGCCATGCATACCAGCCCCCCCCCCCCCAATCGTATCCAAGGAAAAGGCAAAGGCTGATACAGCTTGGCACCAGTGACATTGAAACTCATTTCTACAGGTGAGTGAACTGGAGCAATGTGAAATAAAGTGTTTTGCTCAAGAGCACAACACACAGCCTGGTCTGGGAATCAAACTCTCTACCACATGTTTGTGAGCCCAATGGAAGGTTTGTCTACAATAAACTTATTGCATTTCTGAAGACTATAAATGATCAACAGGATCATTGGTAACTAAGACACTAATGAAATATCTGAGTGAAATATGTGCACAAATGTTCAGTCCATGTTTCTCTCTTTCTTTCTAACATTTTACAACCAAAATTGGGCCAGCATTGTCTTCAGGGTTGGAATATCTGCAATGCTGGGAAATAAAGGGTAAAAACCACCTTCGGTCATGAATGACTATGGGATTGCACCTAGATAGTTACCTTCCATTACACAATTCCGGGCAAGGTTGTTTATGGAAGACGGCGGCGGCGGCAACGGTGATGATGATGATGATGATGATGATGATGATGATGATGATGATGATGATGATGATGATGATGATGATGATGATGATGATGTTGTCGATGATGATGATTCTTGAACTAACAATTAATGCTTAAAGCAGTAGAACTTTGGTATTTGTCAAGAATGCGTAAATGTTCTGGCTAAAAATCAAATATATATATACATACACACATAATTAAATTTGGAGAAAGGAGGAGAAATGGAATGGAAAGGGTAGAAGGAGGAGAGGAGGGAGTGAGAGTAGTGGGCAGAGACAGGAGCAGGGGAGGAGGAGTGGAGGAAAAGAAGAAGTTTGTCATTGTTTCTTCTATTTATATATCAGATGGGGTGGAGGCGCAATAGCCAAATGATTAGGGCAGCGGACTCGCGGTCATAGGATCGCGGTTTCGATACCCAGACCGGGCATTGTGAGTGTTTATTGAGTGAAAACACCTAAATCTCCACAACTTCCTCTCACTCTTATTTTCTGTTTCTGTTGTGCCTGTATTTCAAAGGGCCAGCCATGTCACACTTTGTGTCATGCTGAATCTCCCTGAGAGCTACATTAAGGGTACACATGTCTGTGGAGTGCTCAGCCACTTGCACGTTAATTTCACGAGCAGGCTGTTCTGTTGAGTGGATCGACTGGAACCCTAGTCGTCATATCCAACAGAGTGCCACGTTATCAGATTGGCTTGTACTCATTCACGTGCCCCCACCCAGATCTTAAGAAATACCCCTTCTTCCAAATAGTCACACACACAAACACACATATACATACTCATGCACACACGCCCATACAAGCACACTCACAGACATACCCAATGCTACACCCAAACATGCACTCATACAGATACACTCAATCACTCACACACACATAATCATGCATAACCACTCACATACACACTCACACACATAAAATACACACACAATCACAGACATACACACAGAGGCAGTAGAAATTAATAAGTTTATGCAACAAAAGAAAATGGAAGACAACTAACTACATATACAGAGACATAACGATGAGGTAATTAAATTAATTATCTGTTGACTAAATCAATTAATATTTGAACTGTGTTACACCACACCTCTATAATTAAAGATATTCCTTAATATATGTTGCAAAAATAAAAGGAAGAAGGTGGTAGTGGTGGTAGTGGTGGCAATAATAATAACAATGATGATGACGATGATGATAATGATGATGATGATGATGACGACGACGACGACAACGACGACCACGATGACAATGATGATGATGATTATGGTGGTGATGATGAGGAGGAGGAGGAAGATCATAATTTCATTGGCTCAGTGTCAAGAGTTGTTTCTTTATTAACCTATAAGTCACTGTTCAAGTTTTCATTAAGATCTACATTAGTAGTAGTAGTAGTAGTAGTAGTAGTAGTAGTAGTAGTAGTAGTAGTAGTAGTAGGATAAGTCTTGAACAATCTAGCAAACCATCCAGTCTTTTTATGCAAATCTAATACTACATTGTTCAGGGTATAAATTCCCCTTTTTTTATATATAAAACTGGAGCATGTGATTTTAAGGGAGTTTTGATTGCCATTTCTAGCAAGCTGAGTGGTCACATAGAGGCTCCTTCACATCAATTCAAGGATATGTAGTTGTATAAGTACATATTTTCTGTTAAGGATATTTTCTCTTAAAGTTGTCTTAAGCAGTGATGGAGCGATTAGTATTCAGTAAACAAATTCTTACAATTCTTTCAGTTTCTTGTAATTCAGGTTGCCTCATGTTCTCAGCAGACAAAATGGAAAAAAACATTGCCCCAGATGATGGCAAGGGAGATGCACTGGAACAGCTGCTCTGACTCACAGGGCTCACACTTGCGAATAGCCATCTCTGTCTGATAATGGTGAGCAGGGATATGGTCCAGAGGCCAAGAACACCAGAGGTCTCCATTGCCACAGGCTTGACCATAAACCAGTTAGAGAGTGACTGATTCTTTGACAGTTTGCTTTCCTCAACTTGATGAGCAGTGAAGCCTGTGGTGGTAGCTGAACACACAAAGTTTCCATGGGGGTATCACAGCATGAGGTATCCCAGATGAGGGGCCTACTGCTATGGAACTGGAATTATGTAAGTTACTAGCATACCAGACTAACCAATCAAATGGTTGGCAGTTTGTATCATGTGATCAGTGTTAAGCTGCCTATGGCAGGCTGGAAGAGTCCAAAGGGGTATTGGGTAGAACACCTTATGGTTCTTGCTTCAACTTCCTACACACAGAGCTAAAGTCTCACGGAGGCCAATTTACCATTCATCCCCTTGGAGTTGATAAAAAAGTACAAATCCAGGGTATTGGATTGGTAGAACTGTTAGAGAGCCAGACAATATCTTCAGTTTTCTTCCATCCTTTCCAGAATCAGATTAAAGTAATATCAGTGTCAAATTTTGGCACAAGGCCAGCAATTTTGAGGGAGGGGCAAGTTGATTACATCAACCCCAGTGCTCAACTGATACTTATTTCATTTACCCCAAAAAGACGAAAGGCAAAGTTGACCTCAGTAGAATTTGAGCTCAAAACATAAAGATGGACGAGGTGCTACTATGCATTTTGCCAAGTGTGCTATTAGCTCAGTCAGCTCTCTGCCTTCAAATAATAGTTTGAAATTTTGACACAGAACCAGCAGGTTTTTTTGTTTTTTTTGAGGGGAGGGGGCAAGTTGATTACAGCAACACCAGTACTTTAGTAACACCAATTAGATGAAAGGTAAAGTCAACCTTGGTAGAATTTGAACTCAGAAAGTAAGAATGAACAAAATGCCAGTAAGCAGTTGTGGCCAGTGTGCTAATGTTTCTTATTTCTTTACTTCCCACAAGGGGCTACACACAGAGGGGACAAGCAAGGACAGACAAACAGGTTAAGTCAATTATATTGACCCCAATGCGTAACTGAAAGGATGAAAGGCAAAGTCGACCATGGCGGAATTTGAACTCAGAACGTAGCGGCAGACGAAATACCGCTAAGCATTTTGTCCATCTGTGCTAACATTTTTGCCAGCTTGCTGCTTTAGATTAAAGTAATGTTGGTTTTGAATCTCAATACAAGGCCAGCAGTTTTCGGGGAGGGGTAAAGTATGATTACATCGACCCCAGTGTTCAAATGCTACTTATTTTGTTGACCCCCTAAAGGATGAAAGGCAAAGTCATCCTCAGCAAAATTTGAAATCAAAATGCAGACAGATGAAATACCACTTAAGCAGCTTGCCTGGTGTGTTAACGATACTACCATCTCACTGCCTTATTAGAGTAAAGTAATATTAGTCATTAGTAAGGTAGCTGGGTGGCAGAATTGTTACCATACCAGACAAAATGCCAAGCAGTATTTCTTCCAACTTTATGTTACAATGATAAGGGTTCCAGTTGATCCAATCAATGGAACAACCTGCTTGTGGAATTAACATGCAAGTGGTTGAGCACTCCACAGACATGAGTACCCTTAATGTAGATTTCAGGGAGATTCAGTGTAACACAGAGTGTGATAAAGTTGACCCTTTGAAATACAGGTACTACTCATTTCTGCCAACAGAGTGGACTGGAGCAACATGAAATAAAGTGTCTTGCTCAAGGACACAATGCACCACCAGGAATTGAACTTACGACCTTATGATCATGAGCCGAATACCCTAACTGCTAAGTCACACATCTTCACAGAAAGCAGAATATTTCCACTCAAAATTTCTTTACTCTTAACTGTTGAAAACAGTTTTATATATAAATCTATCTTTTATAAAGGAATGTTATGTTTGAAACTAATTTTTGTTGATATATGTCATGTTTATTGAGGCAACGTGACTTACAGAGAATATCAATTCTATATTTTGGTCGATATTGAACAGCATTACTAGAATCACCATAAAATTTGATATCACAGTACAAGGGTTAATAAATGCAAACATTTATTTTAGTATAAAAATATTTAATGTAATAATTCTTTAGTTACAATATTTGTTATAAAACTTGAATCTGTGATTTTTTTCCTTGACCTTCATAAACTTCAGTCTCACCATCATCGTTTTAATGTCCACTATTCCATGTATGCATGGTTCAGACAAGATTAGTTGAGGCAGATTTAACTTTCATTTGTTTCCAAACAAGGTAATGTTTCTCCATCAGTGGATGTGTTTTCACAGAATATTGGAAACAAAGGATGCCACTTGTATGATGGTGGCACTCAATCATAACTCTCACACAAAGTCAAGACAAGAGGGTACAACACACAGATGAATATACATGCACACTACACACACACATACACACACATTAACATGTATATACATACACTCACCCACACACACATACACACATATAGATATGTGTGACAGGCTTGTTTCAGTTTCCATCAACCAAATCCAATCACAAGCCTTTGGTCACCTTGGGGCAATAGAAGAATATACT
Source organism: Octopus bimaculoides (assembly GCF_046866305.1). Lineage (NCBI taxonomy): Eukaryota > Metazoa > Mollusca > Cephalopoda > Octopoda > Octopodidae > Octopus > Octopus bimaculoides. The sequence goes on along the minus strand of NC_142935.1, from coordinate 39,788,564 downwards.
TGCCCAAAGTGTCACATGATACTGGACAACAAAGATTTGCCAACTGGGGTAAAAGCATGTGTCTAAGACTAAATCAAGGATGCTGATTCCGAATCCGCACTCAGAATTGTTCTAGCATGTCAGGATTTTGAGCTATGTGCATGTGCAAGATTATAACTATACTTTTAGCTCGATATAGGATGTATTATAAAATTTGCTAGAATGAAAGCGGTCTTCATTCAAAATTAAAGAAAAAACAGCAATAAAACAAACGATGAGAAAGTTTATTATTTAGTTTAGCAATAGATGGCGCTGACGTATTGTGTGTAATGCCAAATATGTCAGTTTGTTCTTGGTAACTCTCAGTGTCATTTGCACTGCCATGACGTGTGGTATATGTATCTCTCACTGTGTGTGGTTACTGTTTTAACTGTGGTCATTGTGTTAAATCATGAATAGGAGAAGCAGTGTGAATCATCCAGACAACCTTTGTTATGTCTGCAGAAAATTTGCTCTGTGTGACCAGCAGAAGAACATTGCCACCAAATTAAAAACTGCCTATAAATATTATTTCAGGTGTAAAGTTGGGGACCAAGACAAGAGGTAGGCACCTCATAAATTCTGCACCATAAGTTACTCAGGGCTTACACAGTGGCTGAATGGAAAACGGAAGGGAATGCTTTTCGCTGTACCAATGGTATGTTTCTGATTGTTACTTTTTACATGACTAGTATTAGTAGTTTCTCAAAGAAGACTAAAGCAAAAATTATGTATGCAGATTGTAAGTTTACTCTAAAACCGGTCCCACATAACTTCGAGAACCCTGACCCAGTTACCCTCTCACATGTTTCACTTAAAAATCTTGACATGTCGTATGATGAACCCCCTGACTCTCCTAAGATAAATGAGCCAGGCTCAAGAAAATTTGAATGATTTAGTAAGAGACCTAGCATTGTCAAAGGAGAGAGCAGAAGTTTTGGGATCGAAACTACAACAATGGAATCTCCTACAGCAAGGTATGAAAATTTCCATTTTCTGTTCTCGCCATTAAGGTTTCTCTGTCTTTTTCAAGCAAGAAAATAATGCTTGTTTCTCTACTGACATTAATGCAGTCATGCAAAAACTAGGACACATGCATGTGGCTAACAAATGGAGATTGTTTATAAACTCAAGTAAGGTGTGTTGTCACATAATGGTAATGAAAAACCTTCCATTCCTGTGGGTCATTTGTTGGTATGGAAGAAACTTACGAATCGATGGAACTCATTCTGAAAGGAGTTAATTACTCAGTTCATAAGTGAAATATTTGTGGTGATTTAAAGGTGATTGATCCTCTTCCTAGGACTGCAGTTGGGATATACCAAAAATATGTGCTTGTGTATTTGGAATGACTGTGATGACAGCAATCATTACACTGTAAAAGACTGGCCTAAGAGAGAGGAGCTCATAGTTGGTTGGTACAATGTGCAGCATATGCTACTGGTAGACCCGCAAAAAGATCTTCTTTCCACCCCTTCACATCAAACTTGGCCTCATGAAAACTTTGTCAAAGCAATGAAACATGAAGGTTGTGGGTTCCAGTACCTATAAGTAAAATTTGGTGCAGAGAAAAGTGACGCAAAACTGAAAGCAGGCATTTTCATTGGATCCGAGATCAGAGAATTGATACCTGATAGCAAATTCAGAGGTAAACTGAATCCAGTTGAGCTGACAGCATGGGATTCATTTGTGTTAGTTGTCCAGGACTTTCTTGGAAATCATAGAGTTGAACACTATGTTGATTTAATAAACAACATGCTAACAGCGTATGAAAGAATGGGATGCTGAATGTCCCTAAAAATGCACTTCTTGCATCCTCATCTCGATTTTTTCCAACAAATCTTGGTGCCCTTAGTGATGAGCATAGTGATAGGTTCTACCAGGACATATCTGAGATGGAAATAAGGTATCAAGACTGGCTCAGTCCACACATGATGGGTGACAACTGTTGGTTCCTACAACGGGAGACCAGCAGGATGCATAAGCGCAAGAGCAAGTATCTCAAACATTTCTGAGCTGAGCATATCAAAAATAAAGTGAGTATTCCTTTAACATAAATATATTATGTACCATTATATTCATTATTTACATTATTTACATTATTTATATTTGACGGATATTTGTCCTCATCTTGTTTGTTAACACAACATTTCAGCTGATATACCCTCCAGCCTTCATCAGGTGTCTTAACCACTATGCCATATGCCCATGGACATATGGCATAGTGGTTAAGAGCATGGGCTAATAACCCTAAGATTCCAAGTACGATTCCAGGCAGTGACCTTAATAATAATAATAATAACAACATAAAAAAATACCTTAGAAATGAGAATCCAGGTTCAAAATTTCCCCAAGATACCTGATGAAGGCTGGAGGGTATATCAGCCAAAATGTGTTAACAACAAACAAGATGAGGACAAATATCCATCAAATATAAATAATGTAAATAATGTACATAATTCCTCATCTTTTAAATATAGAACTACCATTATATTATAATACTATTTGCCTTGAGCATAAATTTACTATATACAGTACTAATATACTATTATAATAATTATTTACCTTGAACTTAACTATTCCTGATTCTAATATAGTATTAATATATAATTATGCACATAACTCAAAATCCTGACATGCTACAGCAATTCTAAGTTGAGATTCATTGTCAGCATGCTCAATTTAGTTTAGAACAGCACCATTTGTCTGAGTAGCAGACAATAAATCTTTTTTTTTTTGCTGCACAAACCCAAAACCACATGGTTGGGAAGTGAATTAATCACAGAGCCATATTGGTGCCTGTAAATCTTTGACATCAAATTAACCCAATTCCTAGTTTTGTCCAGAATTATATCCAGCTGGCCATGACTGATTTCAGGTCGCAGCAGACACAAAATGAATCTACCTTATTAGAATATTGGTCAGACAATTTATTTATCAACATTGTAAATAAGAATATCTGGAAATTGTCTCTTTTACCAAAAAAAAGGATAAAACTGTGTCACTTGAAATCAAATCATATCCACCATTTTATGACATTCACTGTTTGTTTCTGTATCTTACACTTTTACATACTCTCTTTATCTATCTATCTATCTATCTATCTATCTATCTACCTTGTCTATCTGTCTGTCTGTCTATTTGTCTGTCTGCTTATATATCTATATATCTATCTGTCTGTCAATCTGTCTGTCAATCTGTCTGTCTGTTTATCTATCTAGCTAGCTAGCTAGCTATAGGTCTTCCTATCTATGTATGTATGAATCTATCTATCTATCTATCTATCTATCTATCTATCAATCTTCCTATCCATCTATCATTTATCTATCCACCTACCTATTTATTTTTCTGTCTCACCCTCTCCCTTTCTCCTAACTCAATGAAAATTATAAGATCGATTTCTGTCTCTCTTCAGTAATTGTTAATCTTTCAGTTTGAAGCCTTGCACCATCATTTATTTCCTGTGTTCCAGCAGTTTGAAGTCAAATAATTTCTGTGTGACTGAGAACTTCCTCATCTATTTCACTTACCATAACCTGTTGTTTATTTGAAAACCATCTCCCCACTGACCTACTCTTACATTTTCACAACCTTATTCTCCTTCATTAATTTCATTTACAAAGGGGTTAGACCAGCAAAATCATTAGAGCATTGCAAAAACTGATGGTTTGTTGCCAACTTAATGTAGCAGTCCCAGGAAAGGGAAGAATGCTACTGCTATTTAGCCCTAGGAAACATCGTTTCCCCTTTCCACACACGCTTGTGTGACATAGCCAACTGGAAACAATGTGTCTTAAGGCTAAATAGCTGTAGTATTCTTTCCTTTCTTGGGACTGCCACATTAAGTTGGCAACAAACCATCACTTTATCATGCTGCTACTGTACAAGTCTCATTGAGGGATTCAAAAATGCAATATTTCTAATATTGAAAAACTGCTTTGTGGTAATTCTTCTGACTTGTTACATTCTGAGTGCAAATCCCACGAAAGTCAAGTTTGCCATTCATCCTTTCAAGGTTGATAAAATATAATGTTATTCACATACAGGGGTCTATGTAGGTGACTTGCTCTTCCCAGTAAAACTGCTGGCCTTTTGCTACAATTAGAAAGAATTATGTCCATTCATGCATTCATCATCATCATCATCATCATCGTTTAACGTCCGCTTTCCATGCTAGCATGGGTTGGACGATTTGACTGAGGACTGGTGAAACCGGATGGCAACACCAGGCTCCAGTCTGATTTGGCAGAGTTTCTACAGCTGGATGCCCTTCCTAACGCCAACCACTCAGAGAGTGTAGTGGGTGCTTTTACGTGTCACCCGCACGAAAACGGCCACGCTCGAAATGGTGTCTTTTATGTGCCACCCGCACAAGCCAGTCCAGGGGCACTGGCAACGATCTCGCTCGAAAATCCTACAGGAGCCAGTCAGGCGGTACTGGCAACGGCCACGCTCAAAATGGTGCATCTCATGTGCCACCCGCACAAGAACCAGTCCAGGGGCACTGGCAACGATCTTACTTGGCTTGCCGGGTCTTCTCACGCACAGCCCATTTCCAAAGGTCTCGGTCCGTAGTCATCGCCTCGGTGAGGCCCAATGTACGAAGGTCTTGCCTCACCACCTCAGCCCAGGTCTTCCTGGGCCTACCTCTTCCACGGGTTCCCTCAACTGTTAGGGTGTGGCACTTTTTCACGCAGCTATCCTCCTCCATTCTCACCACATGTCCATACCAGCGCAATCGTCTCTCTTGCACGCCACAACTGATGCTTCTAATGTTCAGCTTTTCTCTCAAGATACTTACACTCTGACGGGTATTCACATTGACATTACACATCCAACGGAGCATACTGGCTTCATTCCTTGCGAGCTTACGTATGTCCTCAGCAGTTACAGCCCATGTTTCACTGCCATGTAGCATGGTTGTTCGTACGCATGCGTCATACAGTCTGCCTTTTACTCTGAGTGAGAGTCCCTTTGTCGCCAGCAGGGGTAAGAGCTCTCTAAACTTTGCCCAGGCTATTCTTATTCTAGCAGCTACACTTTCAGCGCACCCACCCCCACTACTAACTTGGTCGCCCAGATAGCGGAAGCTATCGACTACCTCTAGTTTTTCACCCTGGAATGAGATAGAAGTTGTTTCCTGTTTTTTTGCAGTCTTTATTGCACCTGAACATCTGCCACAAACAAAAACTAACTTGCTAGTTAACCTGCCTTTGATGTTGCTGCACCTCTTATGTGTCCATAGCTTGCACCGGGTACATCTTATAGAGTTACTACCTACTCCTTTTCTACATACTGAGCAGGGCCATCTACCTGAAGGGGTTTGTGTTTTATCTACCTTCCTACTTATTAGGATTTTGGTTTTAGCTAGGTTGACTCTAAGGCCCTTCAATTCTAGACCTTGCTTCCACACCTGAAACTTCTCCTCTAGTTCTGATAGTGACTCCGCAATTAGGGCAAGGTCATCAGCATAGAGGAGCTCCCAGGGGCAACCTGTCTTGAACTCCTCTGTGATTGCCTGGAGGACTATGGTAAATAATAGGGGGCTGAGGACGGAACCTTGGTGGACCCCTACCTCTACCCGGAATTCATTGCTGTACTCATTTCCAACCCTCACCTTACTGGCCGCATCTCTGTACATGGCTCGCACAGCTCTCACTAGCCATTCTTCTATCCCAAGTTTCCTCATTGACCACCAGATAAGGGATCGGGGGACCCTGTCAAAGGCTTTCTCCATGTCAACGAAAGCCAGGTACAGAGGTTTATCCTTGGCTAGGTATTTCTCTTGCAACTGTCTCACTAGAAATAAGGCATCAGTAGTGCTTTTACCTGGCACGAACCCAAACTGCATCTCATCTAAATTGATTCGCTCCCTAATTAGTTGGGCTATGACCCTCTCTGTAACTTTCATAACCTGATCTAACAGCTTGATGCCTCTGTAATTATTTGTATCTAAAGCGTCCCCTTTACCTTTGTAGCAGTTGACTATGATGCTGCTACACCAGTCATAGGGTATGACTCCTTCGTGTATCACCTGGTTCGTAATACGGGTGACTAGGCTATAGCCAACACTGCCAGATATTTTGAGCATCTCTGCAGTGATTCCTGATGGGCCGGGGGCTTTCCCGGTCTTCATACTCTTAATTGCTTTATCTACCCTGGTACTATCAACTCGGATAGCTGGTCCCTCTATTGGGTCGACATAAGGCAGGCTCTCTTTCTCCCATTCATTCTCTTTATTAAGCAATCTATCGTAGTGGCATCTCCAGACCTCTTTCTTTGCATCCTCATTTAATGCAAGCGTACCATCATCCATGCGAACACATTTCTCTCCTACAACATCACTATTCTCTCTCCTACACTGTCTTGCAACCCGAAATACCTCGAGTCTTTGGTCCTCACGGCGCAGAACATTGGCAAATCTTTCCTTATCTGCTTCCCCTCTGGCTAAATAAACCTGTCGCCTAGCCTCCCTTCTGGCACATTGGTACAATTCCCTGCTACCACCGTTCTTCCAGTCCTTCCAAGCTTGTTTCTTTTGTCTAATAGCCCTGTCTACCTCCTTGTTCCACCACCACGTTACTCTGGGTTGGGAGGGGACCTTACACCACCCACAAATCTGGTCGGTGGCTTTCAACAGGTTGTCCCGCAGAAATCTCCAATTGTCTTCCACGTTGTATGATGCTATATCCCCTTCTATTTCGTTAAATGCTTCAAGTAACTTGTCTCTAAGTCTCTGTCCGTTTGCAGGGTCTTTAAGCTTCCACACCCTTCTTCTCCAAGCCTGTCTAATTCTGGGCACCCATTTTGCCTTGATCCCAAAGTCGCTAACTACTAATCTATGTTGTGGGGTACATTCTTCGCCAGGGTAGGTTTTGGCATTTATAAGCCGCCCTCTTTCCCTATTTCTGGCGAGGATGTAGTCGATTTGGCTAGAGTGTCTGCCGGAGCGGTAGGTGACTAGGTGACTGGCAGGTTTCCTGAAGTTGGTATTGCAGACTATAAGATTGGTTGCATCACAGAACTCCAGCATTCATATTATTTATTATTTCTTCTCCTTCTGTCTATCTATATATGATTGTGTGTTTGAGAAGTTCACTTCCAAGTTACAAGGTTTTAGGTTCAGTCGCACTGCACAGAATCTTGGGCATGTATATTCTGTTATAGTCCCAGGCCAACCACAGGCTTATGGGTGGATTTGGTAAAAGGGAACTCAAAGAATGCCATTCTGATGCTACTCCTCAACTGCTTTTTGAGTAAGGGCTCTCTTATTCCACATACATTTGAAGGTAGAAAGTGCTTAGACAATGTGTCGACAGGACAAACAGATTACAATATTACACACTGCATTTTAATGCAAATAATTGCAGATCTAAAGAAACACACAGACACACATGCACATGCACACACACATGCACATGCACACACACAAACACACACACACACATACATACATACACTCACATATGCATGTATTTATATAAATATATTTTCTTTGATTTTTTTTCAATCAAAATCTGCTTCAACCTTTTCGATTTGTTTTTCAGGTTCCTTATGCACACACACATACTTTGATATCTCAATCTTTTTCTATCAATCTCCCATCTATTTGTTTATACATTGCCAATTTGTTTCAGATGGTCCAATGAAGTCAGAATCGAAACATCAAACCTTGCTGCTAACTCACATGTAGTTTGAGATGTATCTGCTTCCACCAGTTTCCAGCTCATCATTATCTACCTTGGTCTCAGGTCTACCACGGGGCTGATTATCAAGGCTAAAGTCACCAGACTGGAACTTCTCAAACCATCAATGTACAGTGCACTCATTCACCACATCTTCACCAAACATTGATGTTTCGAGCCGTCTGGAATGCATTGATTCCACAATGGTACCCAAATTCATAGACAAAACAAATTTTTATCTTTCCATGTGTTCACAAAAATTGATTTACAAAAGAAAACTTACAATATAATCAGATACCATGAATTGCATTTCAAAAAGTGATGATGTAACACTTCAATGTTGTAAAACAAAGAATTGTGAGGATAAAACATTAGAGTTAACAACTGTCAAACTTGGTGCATAAGAAAATCGGACATTTCATTTTTAATGACCTCACTTAATGATGTCACCAGTACTGTAACGAATCAAAAATCAGATCCATTCACAGAAAAAATTATAAATACACCAGATTCCAAAAAATGCCGTTACAAGTGAAAGTCCCTGCTCATGACGGAAAAAGAATCACAGAAATTGTAAATAAAACCCTATTTTTACTATCTTCATTTCACCCTTGTTTTTCTCCCTCTTAACTCAGTATGACCGAACCTTTGGTAATCCACATTTCTTATCGATCACTTCTAACACAATTGAATTTTGTGCATTTAAGCAAGATGATCCACATTTTTTTAATATTATTGAATGTTGTAAACATTTAAATCATATTTGATATCATTGAATCTTGTAAACATTGAATCTTTTAAACATGTTTTTCTAATTCATAATTTTTAATTTTTACCATTGATAAACAAAAAATATTGTTGAAACTAATTTGGTATGTATGTAAATAAATTTATTTCAAAACAATTACAAGTTTTTCAAATTTAGGTGCATTTTCAACAAATTTTCCTATACATATATATATATATATATATGACTGGCCTTCGTGCGGGTGACACGTAAAAGCACCCACTACACTCTCTGAGTGGTTGGCGTTAGGAAGGGCATCCAGCTGTAGAAACTCTGCCAAATTAGATTGGAGCCTGGTGTTGTCATCCGGTTTCACCAGTCCTCAGTCAAATCGTCCAACCCATGCTAGCATGGAAAGCGGACGTTAAATGATGATGATGATGATATGACAGGCTTCTTTCAGTTTCCCTCTACCAAATCCGCTCACAAGGATACTGAGATATTTAGGCAGTGTGTTACATATCCCAGTATGCATATATGTATGTTTGTATGTATGTGTGTATTCACATAATTATTTCCTGTTAGCCAAATGTTTCATATACTTGCTTCCAACTGCTTTGGCGGGAAACCTGTAAAAGGTTGATTTAGGTTTAACAGTGTGGTAGACAATATATTAGTTTTATTTAAGTTTCCTTTTAACTAACAGATCTTGAACTTTTTCTCTCTGTTTCTCTATCCTTCAGTCCCTCTCCCTCTCTCTCTCTCTCTCTCTCTCTCTCTCTCTCTCTCTCTCTCTCTCCCTCTCTCTCTCTTTCTCTTTGTCTATCTTACTTATTCACTCTTTCACTCTCTGACTTTTTGGAGAAGAAAGATCATTAAGTACATTCAGTTCAGTGTTAAGAATCTTTGATGAAATATTTGTCTGGTGCGAATCAATAAATTGAAGACTGACAGCACCGGCAGCACCTGATGTGGTTCCATAATAGGGAGCCTGTTTTTCAGGTTTTATAGATAATCAAAAGTTACTTCACTTTTTTTTAGCACTACCATCATCATCATCATTACCACCATCATTACAATCAGCATCCCTGTTACCACCACCACTACTACCATCAATACCACAATCACCATCATCACTATTATCATTATCATCATCATCATCACCATGACCATTACCACCATTGTCATCACCACCATCATTACCAGCACCAGCAGCAGCAGCACCACCACCACCATCACAACCATCATTATTACCACTACCATCACCACCACCACCATCATCACCATCACCACAGCCATCACCACCACAACCACCACTACCATCAATACCACAATCACCATCACCACCATTATTATTATCATCATCACCACCACCACCATCATCACCACTGCCATTACCACCACCACCACCACCACCAATACCACAATCACCATTACAACCATTATCATTATCATCATCACCATCACCACCACCACCATCACTACCAACACTATAGTCACCACCATCATCAACACCACTACAATCATCACCAACACCATCATCATGACCACTAACATCACTATACATTCTACCATGACAACCACCACCACTACCACCACCGAGACACCACTATAACTACTACTGTCATCATGACCACAATCAATACCACCACCGCAACCATTACTACTGCTAATATCACCACTACCAATGGTGGTGTGCTGGCAGAATCATTAGCATGCAGGGGAAAAATGCTTAGCTGCATTTCATCCATCTTTACATTCTGAGTTCAAATTCTGCTCAGGACGACTTTGCCTTCCATCCTTTCAGGGTCAATGAAATAAGTACTAACTGAGTGCTGTGGTCGATGTAATTGACGTCCCCCACCCACAACATTGCCGGCATTGTGCCAGAATTTGAAACTGATATTACCACTACCACCACCACAGTTGTTATTTCTACCACTACCGCTGCCACCACCATTACCACCACTACTACCACCACCACTTCTTCTGGCATTGTACTTCGTCTGGTTACGATGACAAGGGTTCCGGTTGATCCGATCGACAGACCAGCCTGCTTGTGAAATTAATGTATATGTGGCTGAGCACTCCACAGACTTGTGTACCCATAACATATGGGATGGGACAGAGAGGACGGGTGTTTTGAAAATTTCACAAAATCATTAATTTTAGCTGCAAGCAAATTTTATTGACATCAATGTGTTTGTATTGAATTAGCATTTGTCGAAATCAAGTGTGAAAAACAGCATCCATTATGTGGCATTTGTTTCCATTGATGGATTTCTGAAAGCTTGTTTGATGCATTCCACATTTTCCGGAGTCCATACCGTTCGTGGTGCTCCCACTGGTCTCCTATTAATTTGTGTACCTCATGTACGAAGTGCATTCACCCAACGTAAGATTGTGTTATGGGTGGGAACAACCTGATTTCAGTGAATGCTGAAGTGGTACCAAAACTCGTGCTGAACTGCTGTGACAGACTTATTATTCTTCATGTAACTGTCATAGACAAACACGCGATGCTCTATTGTCCACAGCGCCATGGCTTCACCTGAAAAGAAAAAAGAAGGCTAAGACACCACAGACCGAATGGTACTTGTCAGACATATGTCCCTTTCCCTGGGGCTGAGTAATAGCCATTTCAAAAATGTTCATCCTCTCTGTGACATTGTTGGCTCTTTGAAATACAGGTACTACTCATTTTCACCAGCTGAGTGGACTGGAACAATGGGAAATAAAATGTCTTGCTCAAGGACACAACATGTCATCGGGAATTGAACTCACAACCTTACAACTGTGAGCCAAATACTCTAACCACTCAGCTACATGCCTTCACTATCACCACCTCTAATATATCACAATCACCACGACTGCTGTTGTTACCACCACCACTACTATTACTACCATTACTATCCGTACCAGCATCAACACCATCACTCTCATCACCACTGCAACCAGCACTACCATCATCACCACTGTTATCACCACCACAACTGCCACCACCACTGCCATTACCACCACCACCATCACTGCTACTAACAACACCATCACTATCACTAGCAACATCGTCAGTGCCACCATCATTATGATCAGCACCAACACTGTAACATCAACCACGATAAACCTTAATACAACTAAAATTAGACTGATGGCGGAGACTAGTGTGTATACACGTACGTGTTTGTGTATGCGTTTGTGTGGGTGTTTGTGTGTTTGGTGATATGTATTTGAATATGTACATATGTGTACATGAATTGGTGTTTTTTTTATGTGCATATTCATGCATGAACTGTATTCTCAGTGCTAGCAGTAAGTACAGTGGGATCTCCAGCAGGCTGACAGAAAACCAAGTTATCAAATGCACAGCTTGTATTAGATTTGTTAGGCACCTATGAAACGAGCACTATAGATTGCTCATAGATAACCTAGTTAACAGTATTGCTTACATAGACCGTGGATAAGCAATGTAAGCAACAGTCATTTTATTGCTAACCTGGAACATTCACCTGTGCTCACTCCCATTGTTACACCTGTTTTTTACCTGTTCTGTTATCTTTAACATCACAGACTAACACAACTCTAAATCCTCCATCCAAGTAGCCAATCAATTCACATACACCTCTAGTATTATTATCATATTTTCCAGCTTACAAGTAGGAAGTTTACAGACCAAAATTTATAGTCATTAAAAGTTGGTCATCTTATACACCAAGATGACTTAGGAGAACCAGAAATTCTATACGAAATGCAGCAGGATTTGGAAAGATAGTGACAATATTTAAATGTTTATACCACATGTTTATACTAAGCATAGGCATGATTGTGTGGTAAGAAGCCTGCTTCGCAACCAAATGGTTCCAGGTTCAGTTCCACTGCTTGGCACTTTGGGCAAGTATCTTTTTCTATAGCCTCAGGCCAAACACAGATTTATAAGTGAATTTGGTAGACAGAAACTAAAAGAAACCTATCATATATACATGTGTGTGTGTGTGTGTGTGTGTGTGTGTGTTTGTGTGTTTGTGTCTGTGTTTGTCCTCCCACCACAGCTTGACAGCCGGTGTTGGTGTGTTTACATCCCCATAACTTACCAGTTTGGAAAAAGAGACTGAAAGAATAAGTACTTGGCTTTAAAAAAAAACTATTTGAGTCAATTCATTTGACTAAAAATTATCCATTGTGGTGCCCCAGCATGTCCACGGTATAATGACTGGACTGAGTAAAATACAAACGACATATACTTATATCAAACTGCATGCAAGAAAATACTGTGTATATTGTATCAAACGTCAATTCTGCAATGCTTTGGAGATAGATGAAGAGGCCTCATATCTCACAATCTACTCCACTGAATTCACTTATGCACCCTTCTCTCAACATTTCAACTCTACAACTCACTCCTATAATCAACTTTCTGTTTTTGCTTTATTCCAGCCCCATGGCCCTTCTTCCATTAAGTATTTTTTTTATTTTTCAACCAAGCATATTTTTCCTGTTGGTACCAACAACCTGTTTTATTTCCTTTCATTTCACTCCAGCTTCTTTCAGGCATATGTACTCATGCTCATATATATATATATATATATATATATATATATATGCCACACAGACATATATCATCATCATCATCATTTAATGTCCATTGTCCATTCTGGCATGGGTTGGACAGTTTGACCTGGGCTAGCAAGCTAGAAGGCTGCACCAGTCTCCAGTCTGATTTGACATGGTTTCTACAGCTGGACACCCTACTTAACGCCAACCACTCCAAGAGTGTAATGGGTGCTTTTACATGAAACCAGTATCTGCTACCACTGCAATTTTACTTGGCTTGATGGGTCTTCTTTTCAAGAATGACATTATGCCAAAAGTCTCGGTCATTCCTCAATGCTTGAAAGGTGTTTTTCACATGTCAGTGGCATCAGCCACTTTGCCTCCATAGGGCCCAACACTCAAAATGTGCTTTTTATGTCACCAGCACAGGTGTGAGTTACGTGACACTAGCGTCAGCCACGACTACAATTTCACTTGGCTTGACAGGTGTTCTCAAGCACAGCATATCACCAAAGGTCCTGGTCACCGGTCATTGCCTCTGTGAGGGCCAAAATTCAAAGATCAGGCTTCACCACCTCATCCCATGTCTTTCTGGGTCTACCTTTACCACAGGCTCCCTCCATAGATAGAGACTGGCACTTCTTTACACAGCTGTCCTCATCCATACACATCACATGACTTTACCAGCACAGTCGTCTCTCTTGGACACCACATCTGATGCCGCTTATGCTCACCTTTTCTCTCATGATGCTTACACTCTGTTGAACATGCACAATGACATTCCACATCCAGCAAAGCTTGCTATCATCATTTTTTTCAAGCCTATGCATGTCTTCAGCTGTTACAGCCTATGTTTCACTGTCGTGTAGCATAGCTGTTCGCACACAAGCATCATACAATTTGCCTTTCACTCTGAAAGAGTGGCCCTTTGTTGCCAGCAGAGGTAGGAGCTCTCTGAACTTTGCCCAGCCTATTCTTATTCTCACAACTATGCTCTCAGAGCATCCACTTCTGCTACTGACTTGGTCACCTAGATAACAGAAGCTATCTATTACCTCTAGCTTACCCCACTGGTAGCTGATGGAGTCTATTTTCTGCACATTTTCTGCATTTATTGTACCTGTGCATCTTCCACATACAAAAGCTATTTTCCCTCTGATATTGCTGCACCTCTTATGTGTCCAAATCTTACAGTGGGTGCATCTCATGAAATTTCTACCTATGCCTTTTCTTCAGATTGAGCAGGGCCATCTACCTAAAGTGATTTGTGATTTGTCTGCCTTCCTACTTACTAAGACTTTGTTTGTTGCTAGGTTAATTCTAAGACCCTTCGATTCTAGACCTTGCTTCCATATCTGAAACTTTTCTCTAGTTCCGGTAGTGATTCAGCTATAAGAGCAAGGTCATCAGCAGAGAGGAGCTACCAGGGGCAGCCTGTCTTAAATTCCTCTGTTATTGCCTGGAAGATTATGATGAAAAGTGGGGGCTGAGCACCAATCCTTAGTGAACCCCTACTTGTACCCTGAATTCTTTGTTGTACTCATTGCCAACCCTCACCTTACTAACAGCATCCCTGTACACGGCTTTTACAGCTCTCGCCAACCACTCGTCTATCCCTAGTTTCTGCATTGACCACCAGATAAGGGATCAGGGGAACCTGTTAAAGGCTTTCTCCAAATCAGCAAAAACCAAGTACAGAGGTTGACTAGGTACTTCTCCTGCAGCTGCCTTACCAGAAATATAGCATCAATGGTATTTCTCCTTGGCACAAAACCAAACTGCATCTCATCTAGACTAACTCTCTCCCTAATTAGTTGGGCTATGACCCTCTCCATAACTTTCATCTACTGATGCAACAAGTTGATACCTATGTGTGTGTGTGTATGTGTGTGTGTATGTGTGTGTGTGTGTATGTGTGTGTGTGTATATGACCAGTTTAACATTTAACTCTTTAAAATATATGTATTTACGCACTTACACACACACACACACACACACATGCACATACATACATACATACATATACATAGTCATATTGCATTTTGGGAACAGGTTATAGGTTTCCAATGGCCCATTTGGTGATTTGCCATATTTCCAATAAGAGTGGCAAGGGAGAGTCAGTGTAATTCAGTGCAAGACAAATGTATCAGGGTACTTCATTATTTTAAAAGCACCAGTCTTTTAATCCAATTACCAATACTTACAGCCGTTACTGATACACACCAACAAAAAACATATATATATATATATATATATATATATATATATATATATATATATATATATATATATATATATATATATATATATATGTACACACACACACACATACACACACACAAAAACAAACATATGCAGTTGGACTCTATATACTCTCATATTTGCATAGTCATATATTTTCATGGGAAAATAAGAACATTTGTGCATTCATGGATGAACTGCTTAGCTATGGATTGATTAAGGCATAAGTACGCGTGTATGCATATGTGTATGCGTGTGCATGAGTGCGTATGTATATATGTAAGTGTGTGCGTGTGTGTGTGTGCATGCATGTGTGTGTGTGCATGCATGTGTGTGTGTGTGTGTGTGTTCGTGTGTGTGTGTGTGTGTGTGTGCTACGTCATATCAGCAATGAACTGGCTTGAACCAGTAAAAAAAAACTAAGATTAATAACGGATGTGTAAGTTTGTATACAGCTGATTTTTTTACAATATGCCGCATATACACATGTGTGTGTGGGCATGTCTATGAGTGTTTATGTGTGTATGTGTGTATGAATGTATATAAATATCTATTCATTCATATTCATGCATACATACACACATACAAACATATATGTATATATATATGCATATATTTATATATTTATACCAAGCCTATATATATGCATATATTCACATGATACATGTCTATGTGTGTATGTAAATATAAATATATATGTGTGTATATATATATATATGTATATATATGTATGTATGTATGTATTATGTTAACAAAGAATAGATTGGCAGTGACTGCAGTTCTTTCAGCTTAGTTGCCTTCATCAGAATAATGAAAACAACATACCAAGTATTTTTGTGATACCCTGTTTAAATACTTTACATGTACCATAGGTTATTGACTGTACGAGGTCTGATCAATAAGTATCCGGATTGTTGCCATAGTAACGATGCTAAAGTGCACAGAGTGAAGCTGCTTGGTACAGATTGACCTTGGACTCTGCTGTGCATGCACACTAAGTTTTAATATTCTAGCTTACTTTTGCTGTTTGCAACAATGCTTGGAAAGAGCGTGAGCATGTGTAGTGTGTGATCGTTACATTGGCCATGACAGAGAAAGTTGTCATAGCAATACCTGCTCAGAGGTCTACACAAATTTTCAGAATATGCATGAAGAGGAGTGTAAGAGCTATGCACAGGTGTATGAGCGATTCAGACGTTTCCAAGATGGCCAAAAAGATGTTGATAGAGACGAACACTCTGGGAGACCCGCAACCAGTAGAACTGAGAAAAACATTGCAGATGTGTGTGCAGCTGTGAGAGGAAATCGTCAAATCACCATCTGTGAGTTATCTGAAGAAGTGCATATTAATTACAGTTCAGTTTAGTCCATTATCACTGAAGATTTGGGTACGAGATGCATGTCTGCCAAGTTTGTGCCAAAACTGCTTTCAGCTGACCAAAAAGACACTCGGATTTCCGTTGCACAAAATCTTGATTGTAACAAGAATGATGAAATATTTTTGGAAAGTTTGCATAGGCCTCTGAACAGGTATCGCCAAGCTTTTGGAAAAATTTCATGCAGATTCTCTGCTCAACTTTCTTTGTTGTAGTCAATGCAATGATCATGCATTACACACATTCCTTCCAAGCACTGCTATAAACAGTAGAAGTGAGCTAGAACATTAAAACTGTGCATGCACAGCAGAGTCAAAGTTTATCTGCTGACTGTGGACAGCTGACACTTTTCATCATACCCAGCAAAATAATATTAATAACAACAACAACAACAACAACAACAATAATAATAGAAATAATAATAATAGCAGTACCAGACACTTTTCTCGTGGCTTCTTATCTTAATTGATTGGAAGTGTTATATTGCACATACATGTTTTGCCTTGGTATAAAAGATGGGCTACAGCAAATATTCTACTCAATACCACAGATTTGCTTGCCAATTGTTTGACTTTAACCAGTTGAGCATGTCCCTTAGTGGCTGACAATATGTGCATCTCTGATCATGAGCAGAAGTAGTTGGGGAGCATCGTAGCCATATGTTGAGAGAAATTTTGAGGGGTTCGAATAATTCACCTCTGAAAATATGGGTGTTTCATTCAACATCTTAAACTTCCCTTATTCACGGACGTTTTTGAGTAGGATGGGCTACTCAACCTGAAGAAAATTCTAACTGGGCCCCACCTGCAAGTCCATGCATTGTTTATCTTGATGTGTGATTACCATGTCGCACACATGTGGTTGTGATACATGTGCCTAGTGTACCCTTATCAGACTGGTAGTCATGATGGGTATATTGGGCTTTGTATATTTTACCCCAGTGTCACTTCGATGGCATGCACTGCTCTCTGAATCAATAATAATAATAACAATAATAATGATTTCTAATAGCAATAATAACATGAGGATGGAAGTTCGTAGGCTTTATTAATGCACCACAACATACATTTCTACATCACACACCATCATTAGATTACAATTTTTCATATTCATATAACATTACTTAAAATTACTCCTAATAATTATGTATTTGAATAATGCAAGGTCTGAGGAAGCACTTGTAATCAAGGAAGCACCCACACTAGAAAAGGAGCTGAGAAAATATTCAAATACATAACTATTAAGAGTAACCTTCAGTAATATCATATGGATATGAAACATTGTTACCTAATGAATGTGTATGGTGCAGAAACATATGTTTAGATGCATTAAGAAATTGTATGAATTTCCATCCTCATGTTATTATTGTTATTATATTTATCCTAAGCTGAAATGAGTTCCATATTGTATACCCATACCAGTGAATTACTCTGGGAGATGGAATTAACATGTTGTAGCCGACTGCAAGCATAAGGGCTTTTAAGAGCAGATTGCAAGGCTTTTGCCTAAACTAAACTGAACAGATATGTATATATCACAACTGTCCAATGAACAGAGATGTGAAACTCTGAGTAACAGTCTTGTGATAATTTTGCCACTTTAATGAAAGAATATTACTCTACCTTTGGTATTCGGGTATTATTTTTCCCACCTAGTTTTCCAATAATGTGCTCACCTGTGTGTGTGTGTGTGTGTGTGTGTGTGTGTACGCGCGCACGTGCGTGTTTGTGTGTGTGTGTGTGTGTGCGTGCGTGTGTGTGCATGTGTGTGTGTGTGTAAATATATACATATATACGCGTGAGCATATATATATGCAATATATATATGCCTATATAGATACTTATATACATCAGCGTATACAAGTTTAGCTCGAAACGTTAAAGACTTTCTGTATTCCCGAGCGTCATACTAATACATCCTTTTGTTGTTTACACCACCTGTCCTCGTCTGTTGTTGTTTTTCCGTACATTCTCCCATATATATATATATATATATATATATATATATATATATATATATATATATATATATATATATATATATATATATATATATATATATATCCACATGACCACATGACTGACCAGCCTATCAGATGTTGTTGCATATTGCTAGTCACAATGCACTTTTGTGATTGTTTTAGCCTTCAAATGACACCACCCTGCAGGCTAGGTGAGCAAGCCAACATTCCCCCCCACCACCACCACCACTACCACTGACAGAAAGGGGACTAGAGCAACAGGAAATAAAGTGTTTTGCTCAAGAACACAGTGTGCAGCCCAGTCAGGGAATCGAACCCACAATCTAGAGATCATGTGTGCAACAGCCTTCCCACTAGGTCACATGCCTTCACACACACACAGACACAGACATACACACACACACATACACACATATATATACTCACACCCTAGCCCCATAGAAATATAATAATGAGTAATACATTAATATAAATTCAAACCACCTACAGCTATAATCAAAAACTTCATTAGCAATATCAGCAATAAAATTTTGTAAGTTTTGTCTAGTAAAGAAATTTTGGACCTTAAAATCAAATGGATTTTTTGAGGAGCTGCAACAATGCTATGAACAACAATACTATGAACATATACCAAACCAGAGAAACCCAGGAAAAAACACATCATCTGGTTTAACCCACTATGCAGCCTGAATATAGCAGCCAATGTAGCATAGTCCTTCCTAACACTAATCAGCAAATGCAGATACTGTAAATTATTCATCAGAAGCTATACAAAAGTCAGCTACAGCTGCACAAAAAGCAAAAGCATAAAACACATCATGCAATTACTAAACAATAACACACCATAGGCACACAACATACAACCAAATATCTATGCAACTTCATAAGAACTATGATGTGCCCATTACACACAAAAATATTTTACAAAAGAAACACAGTATATAACGCAACAGTTTCACAAGAAGGACAAACAAAAAGAAACCACATTGGTGTCACTAGTGGAACCTTCAAAGACAGATATACACAACATGAATATACTTTGCAGACTATATATAAACATAAGACAACACCCCTATTCAAATACTTCTCGAAGAAAAAAGTACTGCTGCAAACATAAGCATAATTTCATCGCCAAAAAGCATATAAAACATGGTTTTTACCCAAAAAATAATCCCTCAGAATCACTCAGCTGTGAAAGCACTCTTCACTGAGGCTATAGCTACTCACAATAAATATGTTCTTAAATTTGCAGCTAACTTCTTATATAAACAAGCTTTTTTAGGAACAACATTTACCACATCACACACACATGCGCACGCATGCACGCACACGCACGCACACACACGCACACACACACACACACACACACACACACACACACAAATGCAAACATACCTTTCACCCACAAATTCAATGCAAATTACTAACACACCCTCTCACCTACAATAATAAGAAATACAAACACCACAACACAAAAAATAATCTAAACAATAAATGAAATGGCTAGGAAAACAACTCCTAATCAAGGGAATGCAAGCCAATGAACAAACACAAGCAGTAGACCGTACACACACACACACACACACACACACACACACCAAAGGATATAAATAGACAACCAATACAGAATTGCAAGTTCTCACCTAAAGATTGCAACAGTATGAAACGTGAGTAATGAGACAAGCTTTAAATTTCAGTAAAATCATATCTTCTTCATGTATTAAACACTTCTTTCTCATTCATCTAACATAAATTGACAAATGTATAAAATGTGTATGCATATATATATATATATATATATATATATAATAATAATAATAATAATAATAATAATAATAATAATATTAGGGACAAATTTCAATTGATTTTAATCGATTTAAATTTCTTTTCTATTTGAAAATTAGTTATGAAACACGTGTAATCTTTTTATTATATTTATCTTATGATATTTACTTCACTTTATATTATACTCATTTATTGTGCTTTTAATTATTAATTTTTCTATATGTGATAGTGGATTTTCATCTATGAGTTCTTGAAACTTGGTTATTTTCCCTAAAACTATATATTTTATATATATATATATATATATATATATCATCATCATCATCATCATCATCGTTTAACGTCCGCTTTCCATGCTAGCATGGGTTGGACGATTTGACTGAGGACTGGTGAAACCGGATGGCAACACCAGGCTCCAGTCTGATTTGGCAGAGTTTCTACAGCTGGATGCCCTTCCTAACGCCAACCACTCAGAGAGTGTAGTGGGTGCTTTTACGTGTCACCCGCACGAAAACGGCCACGCTCGAAATGGTGTCTTTTATGTGCCACCCGCACAAGCCAGTCCAGGGGCACTGGCAACGATCTCGCTCGAAAATCCTACAGGAGCCAGTCAGGCGGTACTGGCAACGGCCACGCTCAAAATGGTGCATCTCATGTGCCAACCGCACAAGAACCAGTCCAGGGGCACTGGCAACGATCTTACTTGGCTTGCCGGGTCTTCTCACGCACAGCCCATTTCCAAAGGTCTCGGTCAGTAGTCATCGCCTCGGTGAGGCCCAATGTACGAAGGTCTTGCCTCACCACCTCAGCCCAGGTCTTCCTGGGCCTACCTCTTCCACGGGTTCCCTCAACTGTTAGGGTGTGGCACTTTTTCACGCAGCTATCCTCCTCCATTCTCACCACATGTCCATACCAGCGCAATCGTCTCTCTTGCACGCCACAACTGATGCTTCTAATGTTCAGCTTTTCTCTCAAGATACTT
>NC_142935.1:39742221-39762221 GCF_046866305.1 Octopus bimaculoides | reverse complement strand
ACTTTCATGCATTATGCAATCATCAGGTTTATGTAGTGACAGTTGTGTTCCACAATTGTCAACTGTGGAACTCTATACACAATTATACAAACTCAGATAAATCTATATTTATCCATCTATCCATCGATATATCTATCTATCTATCTATCTACTTATATATATATATATATATAGATAGATAGATAGATAGATAGATAGATAGATAGACCTGTTGAGGCAAGTGAAATCGAAATCGAGTTAAATTCGACGACTGGCACCCATGCCAACATCGTCTCCTTCATTGGACACGAAACTCAGCTTGTGAAGACTTACTGGGGCAAGCAAAAGCGAAATCTTGATGGCACCTGTGCCCAGCGTCGCCTTTCTGGCACTTTTGCCCGCGGCATGTGTAAGGACTTTCGAGCGAGATCGTTGCCAGTGTCCCTGGACTGGCTCTTGTGTGGGTGGCACATAAAATACACCATTTTGAGCGTGGCCATTGCCAGTACCGCCTGACTGGCCTTCGTGCCGGTGGCACGTAAAAGCACCCTCTACACTCTCTGAGTGGTTGGCGTTAAGAAGGGCATCCAGCTGTAGAAACTCTGTCAAATCAGATTGGAGGCTGGTGTAGCCATCTAGTTTCACCAGTCCTCAGTCAAATCGTCCAACCCATGCTAGCATGGAAAGCGGATGTTAAACGACGACGATGATGATGATGATGATGATGATGTGTTATATCTGCCTTGTGTGTGTGTGTGTGCACGTGTGCATGCATGCACTTGCATGTGTGCATGTACATGCATGTATGTGTGTGTGATGATGATAATCATCATCATCATTTGATGTCTATTTTCCATGCTGACATGGGTCAGACAGTTTGACAGGAGCTAGCCTGCCAATGAGCTGTCCAAACTCGGTGTCTGTTTTGGCATGGTTTCTATGCCTGGGTGCCCTTTCTATGTGTGTGTGCATATAAAGGAGTTGTTTATAAAATATGAATTTAAAGTATTGTGTGGCTATCACACTCAGCTCCTCCTACAGATTTGGCTATCAGTTCACATAGCAATCAATTACAAAGTAGTTTAACATGAAATATCTGTGTAATTGAAAATCCAGAAAATCCAAGTGATAAATTATTCAGTGTTTATCTATTTATGTGCTTATATATTATATATGTTTGTCTGGTGATATGCAACATTTAAAAAATTTTTTCTAAATTATTTGAATT
Source organism: Octopus bimaculoides (assembly GCF_046866305.1). Taxonomy (NCBI): domain Eukaryota; kingdom Metazoa; phylum Mollusca; class Cephalopoda; order Octopoda; family Octopodidae; genus Octopus; species Octopus bimaculoides. Next base: position 39,761,014 of record NC_142935.1, on the reverse strand, counting down.
CTTCCTCTAAGCTGATTTCTCACAAGAAATCGAGTTCCATTGCTACAATTTGGTAGAAAATAGGATCAAGTTTTGCCTGCTGAATTTTATAAGCTTTCAGTCATATTGTAACATCTCTTATCCTTCACTCGCCCCAGGACACTAGGTGTCTCTCAGCTGGTGACTGTAACAAACATACAGATTAAAAGTAAAAAAAAAGTAATAATAATAATAATAATCTTTTCTACTATAGGTACAAGGTCTGAAATTTGTTGGTGGGGGACAAGATCAACCCTAGTGTTTAATTGGTACTTAATTTATCAAACCACAAAAGGATGAAAGGCAAAGATGACCTCGGCGGATTTTGAACTCAGAGTATGAAGACAGATGAAATACCACTGACCATCACAGCCATGTGTTGAGAGGAATTCTTTGGGGTTTGAATAATTAACTCCTGGAAACATGAGTGTTTCATTCATCATCCTTAAACAACCCTTATTCAGGGACCTTTTGAGTGGGATGGGCTACTTAAGCTGAAGAAAATTCTAACTGGGCCCCACCTGCAAGGTCATGCACTGCTTATCTTGATATGAGATCCTCATGTCATGCAGATATGGTTGTGATGCATGTGCCTGAGGGGGGGGGGAGACGAAGAAGGGGATGAAGGTGGAAAAGGAGAGGGAGGGAAAGAGGAAGAGGTTGAAGGGCTGAGGAGAAAGAAGGGAGGAGAAGAAGAACTGCAATAACTTCAACAAATAGTAGTAGTAGTAGTAGTAGTAGTAGTAGTAGTAGTAGTAGTAGTAGCAGCAGCAGCAACAACAGTAGTAGTAGTAGGAGGAGGAGGAGGAGGAGGAGGCACAACAGCAGGAGCAGCAGGAGCTGCATTGGCAGCAGCATTGGCAACAATATTATTAAACACAACAATGATAATAATAAATGGCTAAAGACTTGATGTTTATACAAACAACTAGAACTTCCCAAAGAAACAGGAGAAAAAAATAGAAAAAAAATGAGTAGAACTAACAAAAAAAAATGGAAAATGCTTATTGATTATTGATTCAACGAGTTTGATACAAGCAACCTATATTGATTGATTGTCTAAGAGTTTGTTCTGCATCTATTGACTACATCTTTATGACAACCAACAATTTCCATGATTTTTTTTCAATGAATCTGCTAAAAAATGATATGCCAGCACTTACATAGCATTCATGCATAAGTGCATTATATCATTTGATACATGTCTATGTAAGCAAAGGATTTTCTTTTTCTCTGTGCTTTTGAAAGAACTTATGTATATGTATACATAAAAAATAATAATAATAATAATAATAATAATGGTTCTTTACGTTGGCACATAGCAGAAAATGTATGTGGAGGAGGTTATATAGAAATTGCGTGAAGTAGGGGAAGATTATATAGAAAACGTATATAGAGGTAAGTTATGTGGAAAATGTGTGCTGCAGAAGGTTATACAGAAAATGTGTCGGGGAAGATTATGTGGAAAATGCATGTAGAGGTAGGTTATGTGGAAAATATGTGTGGTAGAAGGTTATATAGAAAATGTGTAAAGATAAGTTAAATGGAAAATGTGTGGGGGTTAGCTATAAAGTAGATGCGTGTAGAAGGTTCGTTTGTAAATTGATCAGAATAAGCCAGAAAGACAGAGTGACAAATACTGCAGTATTAAAAAAGCTTAAAATCCCAAGACACCTATCGTTGAGAATCAAGTCCACAATAGATATGCAAGTATTTTGAAATATGCAGGTATTTTGAAAATTCCTCACGGAGTGATGACGGTGCCCTGCACAGTTGCAGGCTGCTCTTTGGCAAGGCATAATACCCATTCAGCCACCCTGCCAGGGATGCGGCAAAGTTATGGGACTGCAGCATGGCAGATTGTAAAAAGATAGCAGAAGAGCTCAGCTGAGCTAATGGAGCTTCTTACATTGATGCTGAGTAGAAGAATCTCAGATTATCAATAATCAGGATCACCAAGCTTTATCAAAAAAGTAACTGCAATACGTCGATAGGAGTGGTGTCTTTGGTTGTGAAATTAGCTAATGAAAGATTTTCTACGGCTCTATTCAAATTCATAATAATGGAATTGGATGGTGACAGAGAGACCTGGGAATCTGTGAAAACAGTGAAAAAAAAGGAAGTTCACAAAGCTATCATATTTTTGATATACAATGTGCAACAAGTCATTGCACAAGACCACCCTGGCAGGAAGGTGTGAAAGACAAGAGATTCAAGAGGCTATCTAAGATGTTTTTGGATTGATAACATCAAAGAATGAACTACAAACAAGAACCTGGCTGATTGCCTGCATGCAGCACAATGCTGAGGCAGCTAGACAGTCTTGGAAAGCTGACCCCTGCAGATAAGGAGGGCTTCTGGTTGTTAGCTGATAATGTAGAGACAAGTTAGAAAATATGTATAGAGGAATATTATGCAGAAAATATGTGGAGAGAATAGTTTATTGGGGTCCACTGAACTTCCTTGATATTTATTTTTCTTACATTTATACTGATGGAATAAAGAAAGAAAAAAATGCATTCTCAGGGATTTGAATTAAGAACATATGTGCCAAATCTCTCTCATGACACACTTGTATTAGAAAATAATACGTCATCTTTTATTTTTTACTTGTGAAGGGTTTTAAGTTGAACAAATTGACCCCAGGACTTATTTTTTTAAGCCTAGTATTTTTTTTATTGGTATCTTTTGCTGAACCACTAAGTTACAGGAAGATGAACATGCCAACACTGGTTGTCAAACTGTGATGAGCAGACAAACACAGACACAAAGACACACACACAGATATATACGTATACATATATATATATATATATATATATATATATATATATATATATATATATGACAGACTTCTTTTAGTTTCTATCCACCAAATCCACTCACAAGGACTTGGTTTACCCAACACTATAGCAGAAGACACTTTCTCAAGGTGCCATGCAATAGGACTGAACCCAGAACCATGTGGATATATATATATATATATATTTATACACAGTGGACCCCACTTTATAAATTCATCTTGGGACTGCCTATTTTGGATTTATTAAATAAGGGATTGATTAACCGAAGGAACAAAATTCGCTGATTGATTAAACATGTGTATTTATTAAAATATATACATATGCAAATACACAAATAAAAACATTATAAACAATGTCATAGAATGAAAAATTTGTCGAGTGTTGTTTGCTTTGCTGCACACTTTGTTTGCAACTCTGCATTGATTTTTTTCCTTAAGAGTTCTAAAAAGATTCAAGTCACTGAAATCAAAACTTTCAAGGCCATTTTCTAATCGAGTGAGATTGTGTCTCATTTCAGCAGGTGTTGGAGGCGCTGGAACTCTTTCATTAACATCAACATCAGAATCATCATCTTCATCTCTTTCAGTTTTCTTCTCATATTGCCGAATGTCGTGAATGATCTCATCTAGTTTTTCTGCTCCAGTGATCATCTCTGGAGCAACAAATGCACCATCATCTATGGACAACTAATTCTTGAATTGCTTTTTGGCCAATCCAGTAGGTGGTGAAGGCAGGATCAAATCTTCATTAACATCTATGGCTTCATTTGATTCTTTGGCCGAAACAAAACCTGCTTTGCTCCAACAATGTTTGATTGTCTGGCTAGAAACCTTCTTCCAAGCTACAGTTAACACATACATGATATCCAAAATGGTGATCTGTTTTGCAACTTCTTGGGCAAAAATGTCACATTCAGTGTCTTCCATAACATCAATGATCTTAGAAAATTACTATTTTTAAATCTCACAACGAGAGATATTCAACAACAGTACTTTGGAGTAAAGATTGTTTGCCAACATAACATGGCAGTCCTCGTTTAGGACGAATGTTGCCCCAGGAGACATTGTCTCCAGCTGGCTATATGACAGTACTGCCATGTTATGTTGGCAAAAATCTTTACTCCAAAGTACTGTTGCTGAATATCTCTTGTGAGATTTAAAAATAGTAATTTTCTAATTTATAGATCAGTGACTAGTTGTCACTTAGAAAACTATATATTTCAAGCAAGAATTTGGCAGCGCCACCTCTAGCCAAACAATTATTCTGTGCTGATGAAGGGAAATAACCTGGAAATCGCAATGCACAGATATTGTTTTGAGCTGAGTGAGGGTGCTAGATTCCCATGTTTGAAAATATAAGGACACAGATTGTGTCATATAGCCAGCTGGAGACCATCTCTCCTGGGACTAAATTACAGCAACATTCATCCTAAACCAGGACTGCCATGTTATATTGGCAAAAATCTTTACTCCATCAATGGTCTTCTCCTGCATTTCATGTCTGAAGTAGGCTTTCAAGGTCTTCATTATCCCCATGTCACAGGGCTGCAGCACTGATGTTGTGTTGGGAGGAAGAAATTTTAAAGTGATATCTTTGAGATAATCGATGACTACATGAGAAGAGCAATTGTCAAGGAGGACCACCACTTGTCTTCTAGATTCCTGCAAATGACGATCCCAAGATCTGAGCCATCTTCCGTACATTTTTTTCTGTCATCCAAACATTGGTTGAAAGGTCATACTGAATGGGAAGCATTTTGACATTTTTGAAACATCTTGATGAACCAGCCTTTCTGATTAAGAGCAAGCCTTCTTTGTCTCCATTCATGTTGCAAGCCACCATCAAGGTCATATGGTCCTTTGCCATCTTAAAGCCCTCATAGTTTTCTTGCAACTCTTGTCTACATATGTATTCCTTGATAATGCATGAAAGTAGATCCCAGTTTCATCGGCATTATAGATGTCCTTGACTGATATGATTTCAAAAGAAGCTGCATGGTTGTCTCATGAAACTGATAGGCTCCATCAACATCAGCTGCGTCACCTGCAATGTATGAAATGTTTAGTTTGTGTTCTCTAAAGAGGAAAATGTGAACTACTGAACTACAAAGCTTATCTTTTAGAACCATGTTTTTTTTTGCCAACAGTAAAACCAACCTTTGGATGCCTTAAAATTGTATCCAGCAGCTTGAGCAATGGTGTTGACTTTGTGCATTAGGATCAGGCCATTGATGGGGATATTTCTCGAGCAAATAAATGGAAACCAATCATAGAGAGCATAGTCTATCTGGTGGTCTTTTCCCTTTCGTTGGCACTTTCTCTTTGATGAACTGCCGCCATGTTCTTTAGCACGAAAGTCATCCTCATTCTTTAGAAAATTCTGGAGCAGACCTCTTGAAATTCCCAAGCCTGCCCCTCTCTTTTCATTTTGAACATTTTGAACAACTTGTGTGTGTATCTGCCTCTCTTCGTGAATGATGAATAATGTGTTTTTTTGCACTTAAATACCGACAGGTAGGCTTCAGCAGCCACAACCAGCCAGCTGTCACATGGTACACTCCATTATCCAATGAATGAGAAGGGTATGTAATTTTGACAGGAGGTGTCCCAGAGCCTTCTTTTTTACTTGAATGACAAGGTTGTATGGTAGGCTCCAGCAGCTACCACTAGCTACTACATATTTATTGATCTATTTTTGGATGATGGAGTGAACCACATGACAGCTGGGTAGCAGTGGCTGCTGGAGCCTACCTGTCAGTATTTAAGAGTGAAAAAAAAACATTTCATTCATTCACTGCCACTTGCTGAAACTTTAGAAAGAAATAGCAATAACTGGATTTATTAAGTGATGATTTGGATTTATTAAATGAGAGATTTTATGTGTAAAAATTCCATCCCAACCTATTTTGGATATATTAAGTGGGTGGATTTATTATCAGTGGATTTATAAAGCAGGATCTATTGCATACATAGTCAATTCAAAGAACAAACAATTAAAAAACAGAGTAAAATGAGAAAACCGTGAAGATGTGCACAAGCAATATATTAATTAGATGCTTGGTGAAAGGAGAGAGTTATTAATGCTTCAAGCATAGTTCTTCATCGGAAAGAGAAGAGTCCAAAGAGAAAGAAGCAAAAACAAGGAAAAATTGCCACAGCGGGCTTCTTTCAGTTTCTGTCTACCAAACCCACTCACAAGGCTTTGATCTGCCTGAAGTTATAGTAGAAGACACTGGCCTAAGGTGCCATGCAATTGAACTGAACCTAGAACCTTGTGGTTGGAAAACAAGCTTCTTCCCACACAGCCACACCTTTAAACACAATGCTGGTGGCACATAAAAAGCACCCATCAAACGGTGGGCCTCATGGAGGCATTGACAAGTGACAGAGACCCTTGGCAATATGCCATGCTTGAGAAGACCCGTCAAGTGAAGACCCAAGTGAAATCATAGTCGAGACACCCATTACACTCTTGGAGTGGTTGGCATTCAGAAGGGTGGGCATCCAGCCATAGAAACCATGCCAAATAAGATTGGAACTTGGTGCAGCTCTCCAGCTTACCAGTTTCGGTCAAACTGTCTAACTCATGCCAGCATGGAAAGCAGATGCTAAATGATGATGATGATGATGATGATGATGAATATGATGATGATGATGTTGATGATGATGATGATAATTTTTAAATTTAAGTTCTGTATGGAATAATCTGGCCTATTCCACTAAAATGGTGTTAGACATGCATGACAAGTCTACAGCATCACTCTGATGCTGACAAACTTATTCCCTCACCACTCAATCATGCTCATTATTCTTACCAACTTAAGGCGGCAAAGCTGGCAGAAATGTTAGCATGCCGGGCAAAATGCTTAGTGATATTTTATCTGTCTTTATGTTCTGAGTTCAAATTCCGCCAAGGATGACTTTGCCTTTCATCCTTTCAAAGTCAATAAATTAAGTACCAGTTGCATACTGGGGTCGATCTAATCGATTGGCCCCCTCCCCAAAAATTTCGGGCCTTGTGCCTAGAAGAGAAAAGATTATTCTTACCAACTTCTCATAGATTTCCTGATACTCATTTGCTATTTTAAATCACCATATTTATAGAATTTCAATAATTTGTTTGTTTTTTTTTGTTTTGTTTTTTTTTTTGTTTTGTTTTTGTTCCTCTTCTTCTTTACATCATAAATAGTTGACTAATCAATACAACAGATATCACATAGCTTCCATACAGAATCAAAAACTTTGATCTTGTCCTGCATCGATATTGATTGGTGGTGCAACCACTGACACTTGTACCTGCTTTAGAAACCATATCAAGGATAAAAATTCTTAGCAAAATAAGATATGAATTGTATACATTGTCATCATTGTCATCATCATCGTCAAAACCATCTTCACCTCCACCACCACCACTACCCCATCATCATCATCTCCACTACCACCACCACTACCAACACCAGCGCCTTCATCATCTCCACTACCACCACCACAATCGCCATCATCAACACCACCACCACCACCACCATCATCATCATCATCACCATCATCTCCACTAGCATCACTACCACCACCGCCATCACCATCATCATCATCATCACTACCATCATCATCACCACCACCAACACAATCATCATCATTGTCGTCGTCGTCATCGTCATTGTTTCAACATTATCCACTTGAATAGGTTAGACCCAACTTTGTTGAGGTGGATTTCCTACAACCAGATGCCTTTCCTGTTACCAACCCTCACCTATCTCCAAGTAATGTAATAATACCACCTAACCAGGCATGTTTCCTTGGAAGATGAAGGAAGGAAATTGCTTGCATGCTGGTAACATTCATTCACATCATGTCAAGGCAAAGAGACAGTAATCTTTTATCATTAACTTGCTTCAGTCATGAGACTGCATTTACGCTGGGGCACTGCCTTGATGCCATGCTGGTGCATGTATATATATATATGTGTGTATATATAGGTATATATATATATATATATATATATATATATATATATATATATATATATATATATACATATATACATATATGTATATCTGGCACTTGTGCTGGTGGCACATGAAAAAGTATTCAAGCGAAGTCATTGCCAGTGCCACTGGACTGGCTCCTATGCAGGTGGCACGTAAAATACGCCATTTGAGTGTGGCCATTGCCAGTACCGCCTGACTGGCTCTCATGCCGGTGGCACGTAAAAGCACCCACTACACTCTCAGAGTGGTTGGCATTAGGAAGGGCATCCAGTTGTAGAAACTCTGCCAGATCAGATTGGAGCCTGGTGCAGCCATCTGGTTCTCCAGTCTTCAGTCAAATCGTCCAACCCATACCAGAATGGAAAGCAGACATTAAACGATGATGATGATGATGATGATGATATATGTGTGTGTGTGTGTAAAATGTAACTACATGTGGATTGTTGGTGATTTGTTTTCTCCCACCCCCTTTTCTCTTGGACTTTCTTCTGTCTCCCGTTTCTGAAGAAGAGCTTTGTTTGAAACGTAAAACACCCTTTCTTTCCTTCTTTCCTTCTCTGGGCATCTTTTAATACTTTGCATGTACCACGTCCTTATGTTGTTGTTTTTCTTGTGTTTTTTTCTTTATTTTGGGGGGATTATATATATATATATATATATATAAATATATATATATATATATATATATATATATATATATATATTTCATAGAAGCATCAGTTGTGGCATGCAAGAGAGACGATTGCGCTGGTATGGACATGTGGTGAGAATGGAGGAGGATAGCTGCGTGAAAAAGTGCCACACCCTAACAGTTGAGGGAACCCGTGGAAGAGGTAGGCCCAGGAAGACCTGGGCTGAGTTGGTGTGGCAAGACCTTCGTACATTGGGCCTCACCGAGGCGATGACTACGGACCGAGACCTTTGGAAATGTGCTGTGCGTGAGAAGACCCGGCAAGCCAAGTAAGATCGTTGCCAGTGCCCCTGGACTGGTTCTTGTGCGGGTGGCACATGAGATGCACCATTTTGAGCGTGGCCGTTGCCAGTACCGCCTGACTGGCTCCTGTAGGATTTTCGAGCGAGATCGTTGCCAGTGCCCCTGGACTGGCTTGTGTGGGTGGCACATAAAAGACACCATTTCGAGCGTGGCCGTTTTCGTGCGGGTGACACGTAAAAGCACCCACTACACTCTCTGAGTGGTTGGCGTTAGGAAGGGCATCCAGCTGTAGAAACTCTGCCAAATCAGACTGGAGCCTGGTGTTGCCATCCGGTTTCACCAGTCCTCAGTCAAATCGTCCAACCCATGCTAGCATGGAAAGCGGACGTTAAACGCTGATGATGATGATGATATATATATATATATGTGTATGTATGTATGTATGTATGTATGTATGTATGTATGTATAAGATGATAGTTTTTTGAATGCAGCACTGCCATTTCAACATCAGACATAATGGGTAAATACCCTTACAAGGAGGAAAAAGCTGTCAACAAACAGCCATAGGAATCAAACCCTCATTGCCCAAAACTCAATCTGAGTGCATTACCATTAAGCTAAACTGCCCGCTGACAAATTCATTCACTGATTTAGATGCTAAATAGCTTATTGAACAACCACGTGTATGTAATTGTAAACAAACTTAAATTTGTCTTTATTAGAAGCATCAAAATGTATAATGTACGATGCAATAAGATGATATTTTTTTTAATGCAATATTGCCATTGGAACAGCAGAAATAATGGTTAAACCCTTACAAGGCAGAAAAGTTGTCAACAAACTGCCATGGGACTCAAACCCACATCCCCTAAGACTCCAGAAAATTAATGGTGTACTTGTATTAGTATATATTCTAAGAATTATAAAAAAAAATATTGGTATGTAAAGGATTAACTTATATGGAACATGTGCAGAGATGTCAGCAAATTTTGTCTTTAACCCTTTGGCATTTACAAGGTGGTATCAAAAAGTTCCTGGACTAGTTCTGTAGTGCACCAACAGATGACAGCACATGGTTGTGTGCACAGTGAGAGCTAGCAGTGATCTTCATGAGGCAGTGTGCCAAGTGACATAGCTGTGTTTACTTCACAAGTTGTGAAATTTGTGTTTTTGTTCCGTGTATGCTGTAGTCTGCGATTTTGTCATGGTCAGGAAGCTGGAGCAAAGAGCCAATGTTAAATTTTGCATTAAACTTGGGAAGTCTGCTACAGAGACATTGAGCATGCTTTGGCAAGATTATGGCGATGAGGCAATGGGTCATATGCACTGTTTTGAGTGGAACAGATGCTTCAAAAGTGGAAGAACGCCCCTAGAAGACAATGAGCGATCTGGAAGACCTGCCATGAACGTCACCCTTGAAAATATGGTATTGTGTATCGAGAATTTGTCCCCCAGGGTCAGACCATCAATTGAGAGTTCAACTGTGAAGTTTTGAAGTGCATGAGGGAGGACTTTTAAGAACTGGATTCTTCACCATGCTCTCCTCGTTCATGAGTTTCTCTGCCATATTCAGCCTAAATATTACACTTCTTTATGTTCAAACCAGCTAGATTTGGCTTCTTACACCTGCCCTACAACATCTTACTATAATGTGCGTTATGTTCATCTGTCTGTTCCCTTTCCACAGTCAAATGGCTGAACCAGTGGTCACGATGTTTTTGGGGATTATGAAGGAGGTAATCAGGAAGGTTTCTAGTGAAAAAAAAATGTGAAAAAGTTTGATTATTTAGTGGATATTGAGTTTTGTATTAATAAATCACCTTTGATTTTTTTTTTTTTGTTAAAATTCCAGCAACGAGGATTAACTCTGGATTTCCCCCCCCCCCCGTATAGTTCGTGTATTTAGAGGGTTTAGATTTGTGATACTATGCCCTTATTTCCCATCATAGATGGGCAAATTTGCTATCTTACTATAAAATTTGCTATCTTACAAATTTGCTATTTTACTATATTTGCTATCTTACTATGGGCATTATGTCTGTCTATCTCTCTTGTCTGTTTCCTCTTCATGGCCAGACGGCTGGACCAATGGTTACAATATTTTTCAAGATTACAAAAATGGTCGTCAGAAAGGTTTTTAGCATTAAAAAATCAGAAAGTATGATTATTTTGTGGATATTGATTTTTTGAATTGATAAACCACCTTCGCATTTTTATTAAAAATTCACTGACCATGAGTAACTCTGGATTTCCATTGTATAGTTCATGGCCCCATCATAGATTTGAAGTCGCGAGGGCAGTTAATAGCAAAAATAAAATGGAAAAAGTGTGTATCAGTATACAGTGTGTGTGATTATTTAGTGATTATTGAAGTGTGTCAGTCCTGAGCAGGATTCGAAATGGCTAATTGATGCAGCTGTTGTTTACATCTCAGTTTTGTCAATCAAAATAACCCATGGTACCAGAACATCCAGACATTATTCGCATAGAACAGTGAGAGGTAAGTCTTAGTTTGATTTTTAGCAACCCTAAAGATTCCGCTTGCACACTCACAGCATACAAGGCACAAGGCCAGACTTTAGATCATGTAGGTGTATTTTTACCCTCTCTGATGTTTACACGCAGCCAGTTATACGTCACTATGAATAGAGCAACAGACTCCAATAATTTGAAAATTAGTGTCAACCAAACAGGAAATATCGACGACAAAGAAGTTTTGTAATCATATTGATATTATCGAAAGGAATATGATTCATAATTTAAATAAGGAAATTTGTGAACTTTGAATGTATAAGAGTATAAACAAGTGTAAAATAGTATAAGTAACTAAAATACTTAAATAACATTTTTTTCTTAATACTTCTTATGTAGTGGTTGAAAGAAGCTCTAGCTTTCGTTAAGAGTGGTCCACATAACCACTCATGATACATGTGGGAGCCTATTTCAGTTCAGGAGTGAATCGTCATCACATGTCACTTAGTTGCAAACATATCATATAGCTGCAATAGAACGCTGTATCACCAACAATAATGTGATTTCTCTAAGACAGCACCTAGTAAACTATCAAGTCTATCTACACATTTCTCAATATATACATACTGCTGTTATGACTTCCCTCCTTCATTTTATGCCTCCATCATAGATCGGTAAATTTGCTACTTATTCTAAAGATAAACAATCTCATCATCGAAATCTTGAAACCATGAGATAATTTGTGATTAATTCAAAATTATATGAATAAATAAGTATTACATTTGACTGAGTAATCTGATAACTAAAGGGTTAAGGGATTTACTTACATAGAAAATGTTTTATTGCTCCACTTATTAACTATAACAATCTTCACAAGAACTACAATTCATATAAAGATAGAATCAGTAAATAATACATCATATAAAACAAAATTTATGCTGGAGACAACCAATGTGAGATGACAGTCTCTGTCTGTCTCTTCTCTCTGTGATAGTCTCTTAAGCAACACTGAGAGAGGAGAAGAAGAAAAAGGAGAAAGGGATTTATTGTGAGACATGTTATGTATGTGACAGCCATTAAAAGTACAGCCTGTGGCAACAGACTTTTCAAAGACACAATCCTCTTTGAACTGTTTCGTTGTGTAGGTTGGTCAGTAAGAGCAAACACCTGTTATGTTACTGGCCATTTGTTTGTGCAATGTCTTCGAAAACTATCATCACTGTGTTCACATAGTTTGTCATTCATATTAATGTGTCTTAAAAACACGATGGAAGGAGATGAGAATCCTGAGGAATCTGAGCAAATAGTTCAAAAATATTCCTAGAGGAAAGCAAAACATGAAAGATATAAGGAATAATCAATTATATAACCTCATGATGTTAGTGCATGATGAACACGCACACACACACATATATATAATCGTCATCATCATCATTTAACGTCTGTTTTCCATACTGGCATGGGTTAGGTGGTTTGACATGATCTAGCAAGCTGGAGAGCTGCACCAGGCACCAATTGTCTGTTTTTACATGTCCCCAGCACCAATGCTTTATGCATGGCACTAGCATGGGTTGGGAGGAACTCTTGGATTTCATTTCTCACATACATGTTTTCTCATTGGTAATGTCTTTCTATGTATATGCATAAATGTAAATGTTTTACCCAATTAAATTGCATTTGATGTTCGAGGATCTGATGAAGCTATAAGGTGTTACTCAGGCACTCAACTATGAGTCAACTGCATCTCATAGCAGAAACAGCTGTAAGCTAATGAAGTTCATAAGATAATCATTTATTCCTTTGACATCTCATTTTCTTATATATCTTATTTTCTTATATATCTCGTTTACTCTTTTCCTTGTTTCAGTTATTTGACTGTGGCCATGCTGGAGCACTGCCTCTATTCAAGCAAATTGACCCCAGGACTTATTCTTTGTAAGCCTAGTACTTATTCTATCGGTCTCTTTTGCTGAACCGCTAAGTTACGGGGACATAAACACACCAGCATCAGTTGTCAAGCAATGTGGGGGGCACCAAACACAGACACACAAACACACACATATACATATATACAACGGGCTTCTTTCAGTTTTTGTCTACCAAATCCATTCACAAGGCTTTGGTCGGCCCGAGGCTATAGTAGAAGACACTTGCCCAAGATGCCACGCAGTGGGTCTGAACCCGGAACCATGTGGTTGGTAAGCAAGCTACTTACCACACAGCCACTCCTGCACCTATATATATATATATATATATATATATATATATATATAGTTGAAATTTACAGAACAACAAAAGATGAAGACAGGTGTATAAACAAACAGGTGTATTGGTTTGGCACTCACGAAGGTGAGAACGTCTTTTACGTTTCAAGCCTACACTCTTCAACAGAAAGGAACACACAGAAATAAACAGAGAGAATAAAAAAAATTTGTGGAGTTAGCAGTCAAACATATATACTGTATACACACACACACACACACACACACACACACACACACACACACACACACACACACATACATACATATATATGTATGTATACACACACAAACTTATGTAGATATCTACCATCTTCTCCTCTTCATCATCATCATCATTATCATCATATATAAATTTTTCAATACTGGCATGGTTTAGACAAGTTGCATTTTTATCTTGGATTTACAGTGTCTCTTTTATGTGTGTGTGTGTATTTATATATATATATATATATATATATATATATATATATATATATATATATATATATATATATATTTGAGAAAGAATAGGGATTAAAATACCCAGGCAGATATCAATATAGCACTTCAGTGTTAAATGAATTTGGTTAACTATATCAAATAATCAGATAGGAAACACCTTTAGGATTTGAAAGATAAGAACATTAAGTATGATTTAAAGCGGTTCGTTATTAATTACACACCATCGTCCAATACTGGCAATTCTAAATGTGATTTTTGCCTTGAGAAAATGTGTTATATAATTATTTCTAAATTAAAATTTTAAAAATTTCGATGGTAATTTTACATTCAAATGCGGTCACAAATTTTGAAAAGCATTTAAATATTTCAATTCTTAATCATAATTAATTTTCGCATGATATAATAAGCATAATTTTTCTAAAAATGTTGAGCATATTTGATAGATAAATAACTAATTGTCATGATATAGAATCTCTACGTTTCTAATTGTCACAACATTGAATTTGTATGTTTATTTTTTTATTCTTTCATTATCCACCAACATCACCAAAAGTTGAATACCAAACTAACTTTTCTTAGAATATTATATTTCTTCTTCACATTCTTTTTGTATGCATTCATCTACAAGAGATATTTCAGTAGTTCACCTTGAATTTAACCAATTTTGGATTGCCTTGATAATGTTGTGTTAACAAGCTTTTTTAGCAGATACATTAATTTGAGTGATATTTTCTGTATCTAAATATGCTGAGACAACAGAAACGATTGCCGGTATTATATAGGGGAATCACCAATTAAAGATGTGATTTTCTCCATTTATATTTTTGTTATATATATACATATATATTTATATGTGTTCTTATCCCATTTTTGTATTTTTGATATATAAAATACAGCAGAGTACATACACTTTGGTCTCTTATATGTAAGTATATATATCTAAATTTTGTACAACTCTATTGTTCTTTGTATTCTTTCATTCTTTCCTTCTTTCTATCAGCCCTTTCACACTTTGTTCATTCCACTCTTCGTTCTTTCGTTCCCCCTCTCTCACATTTCCTGGCATTCTCTCCATGCTCACTTTCCCTCTTTCACTTCACTGTGTCTCTTTCATCGTTTTCTTACTCTTCCTTAATTCTTCTATCCCTCTGCCTCTACCTTTCTCTCTCTTCTCCCCACGTGACCGGTGTTCGGTCAGACCTGACCTTTCTTTTTTGGTTGGACTACTGTCTGTGCAACATCTATATTCCTTCTTGTGCTTGTTAAATCTTATGTCCCTGCCGTAAGGCTTTATTTCCACACACACCAGCTTAATTTAATTTGTCCTTAGTCGAAAGACACCTGTTGTTATGTCCTGTTATTTGTATTTGTGTAACATTTCTCTGTTTTTTTTTTCCGTCCTTGTTTTCATATACATTTGCTGCTTTCTTCCAAGAAATGTAATGCTCTTAGCTTATTTTTATCTTGAGGCTGGCCAGATTGGAGCAATCTCGAGTATAACCAGCCGAAATTGCAAAGATAATCTAAAACTTGACTGAGGCTAGAAAACTCCGAATGAGCTGTCCTTGTTTTCCTTGTATCGTCTGTTTGGATATTTTGTTGTCCTTTTTTTTGTTTCACCTGTCTGGATGTTTTGCGTTCTTGTCCCATATTTGCGGCAGCGAGGAGGAGGAGGGGGAGGGTGGGAAGAGGAGGAGGAGGAGGGGAGGGTGGGAAGAGGAGGAGGAGGAGGGGAGCCGGGGAGGAGGTGGTGGTGGAGGTGGAGGAGGAGGAGGGCAGTTCTTCAAGTCTAAACTAAATCTCATGTGAAAAAAAGGACAAAGCCTTAAAAAGCTATGTAAACTGATCCTTGAACAACAAGCTTTGGGGTAGTCTTTAGGGATCATGATAAGGGTTCTTCTCTTTGTAACTTCGCATCCACCACAGTTGCTCAGGCCTTTTCAAATTTGCTTGCAGCAATCTTGATGCAGTCTCATCACACCTCCCTCTGTACTGGAGTTCTTTCACATCCTGTATGGGTCTGCCCTTGCCAGGGTCAGCTGGCATTTCATCTAAGTCTTTGAAACACTTCTTGAGGAATTCTTTTGTCTGTTTTACTGAGGAGAAATAAAGCTACAAAAAAGAAATCCATAAAATGCTTCCAGAAAAATATTTTTCCTGTTAATTCAAAAAACATGAAAATAAATGGAAAAAATAAACACAAAGAAATGTATCTGATAAACTAATATATGTTTTTTGGCATCCATTACAACAATTTCAACATTTGTTTCACTACAATTCCACAGGTCTTCTTGTGACTTACATGGCACCAATAACCTTTAAAAGTGTCCTTAAAAGTGTCACCTGGAGCAGACCACTCCTAACGTCCCCCGCCCATGCTAGTGCTTCAGGTCAATCTCCACCACCCCATCATCTACTTCCTCAGTCTATCCCTTCCATAGGTTCTATTCACTTAGAGAGTGAAGCATTTGTTTATATAGCTGTCCTCCTCTATGTTCATCACATGCTTATCATCACATGCTTATCATCACATGTGTGATATTACCTATACAATGTGTGTGTGTGTGTATGCATATATGTATGTATATATGTATGCACATGCACGTTTAAGTGTGTGTGTGTGTTTTCATACCAGTGCAATATATTCCTACCATATATATATGACATATGTAAATATATATTTGTAAACAGAAACACAAGCATATATCTGTATGTGTGTTTGTGAGTGTGTGCCTGAGTGTCGAGGTTGGGGTGTAATATACACAAGGAGAAACATGCACAAATACATTGGGATTCTGATTTTCAAGAAAACATGCTTTGTTAAGCAAACAACTGGCAAACAAATCGATGTTGACTCATTCAGATTGATCCTTAATGATTTGTATTAATGTTTAGAGTGAGACTGAGTGTAATATTTCACAGAGAATATTTGGAGAAGACAGGTTAAGCGAACTCTTGACCACACTTGCGGCCATCTTCAGAGTTTTTATACAATTTCTAATATTTAATTATAAAAATATGATGGGATTCTTTTAAAACATTGGATGGTTCTGAGGGACCACCTGAATAAAATAGGAAGCAAAAGGGTCCATACGTAAAAAAATGGTTGGGAATCACTGGTCTAGATTAATCAGATAAAGATGCTGTTACATAAGCCATGATTCAGCAGACCTAGACTTAAAGGTGGTCCAACCATGACCATCAATATTATTGTTTTCAAACATGATGCATCCAGAACTATATAATGTAATATGTGTTCTTCCACTTTCTTTTAGATCAGTGGTTCTCAACCAGGTTCCATAAGGCCCCTGAGGGTCCACATAAGATTTTTGGGCTTCACACAATAAAATTGTAAATTGGAGATCCCTTGAAAAAATCTTGCTTTAGATGTATGTACTGGTATGTACTGCAAGAAACGAACTAAGTTTCTTTCTCTGATATTTTACATAGTCCAAACTACACAAGTTAATATGTGAAAAACAAAATAGAAATTTTGATAGAAGTTTCTATAAAACTAGTTTTATGAGGGTCTACCAGAATAAAATAGTAATGAAAGGAGTCCATGGATAAAAAATGGTTGAGAATCCCTGTTTTAGATAATAAGGTATGATTTGTAGGAGATTTGGCTTCTATTTCTAGTTGATTCATTGACCACATAGAGGTTTCTTAGGGTGCCTATGATAATGATGTTAATTTAGGGGTGTAGCTACAATAGAAGGAATATTGAATGTAGCAACATGTTCAACAATATTGCTGTATTGTAATTATTGCTTCATCAATTTATTTGCTATGTTATGATTTCATCTGAATGCCACAAGTAATTATATATTTTTGTTTGTATCATGCATTTTTTGCAAACAATAGCATCATTTGCTATTGGTTTCCAACAAACCAATCATTGGTTTACTGTATTTATAACAACAACAGGAACAAAGAAATGTTTAAGCAACTGAGGCAGAATAAATGCCATAAGGTAGTCTTCATTGAACTGCTCGGTGGTTTATCTGTTTCTTTCCACTGTTGTGTACATCTTTTTCTGACATACATCAGTAAAATAATATTGTGGGTGGTCAAATCTGTGACGTAACTTTGGTGTTGTGATTAGAATAGCTATGCAGTATACAACAGACACAGTGTTCAAATCCTGTAGGCAGTGTTACTTTATATACAATGATACATGTATATGTATATGTATACATACATATACATATATTGGTTTAACATTTTGGAACAAAGCCAGCAATTTTGTGGGGAGTGAGCAAGTTGATATCATCAACCCCAGTGCTCTGTTGTTGTTGTTGGCACTCCGTCGCTTACGACGTAGAGGGTTCCAGTTGATCCTATCAATGGAACAGCCTGCTCGTGAAATTAACGTGCAAGTGGCTGAGCACTCCACAGACACGTGTACCCTTAACGTAGTTCTCGGGGATATTCAGCGTGACACAGTGACATGGCTGACCCTTTGAAATACAGGTACAACAGAAACAAGAAGTAAGAGTGAGAGAAAGTTGTGGTGAAAGAGTACAGCAGGGTTCGCCACCATCCCCTGCAGGAGCCTCGTGGAGCTTAATGTAGTGACCTAATAAACACTCACAACGCCCGGTCTGGGAATCGAAACAGCGACCCTATGACCGCGAACCCGCTGCCCTAACCACTGGGCCATTGCGCCTCCACTAGTGCTCTGTTGGTGCTTGTTTTATCAACCTTGAAAGGATGAAAAGCAAAGTTGACCTCAGCAGAATTTGAACTTAGAATGTAAAGATGGAAAGAATGCTGCAAAGTATTTTGCTTGGTGTGCCAACAGTTCTGCCAGCTCACTACCTTAGCATGGAGTCCAAATCAAAATGTTTTAATAATAATAATAATATATAT
>NC_142935.1:39737221-39739721 GCF_046866305.1 Octopus bimaculoides | reverse complement strand
TATATATATGTATCATCATCATCATCATCATCATCGTTTAACGTCCGCTTTCCATGCTAGCATGGGTTGGACGATTTGACTGAGGACTGGTGAAACCGGATGGCAACACCAGGCTCCAATCTAATTTCGCAGAGTTTCTACAGCTGGATGCCCTTCCTAACGCCAACCACTCAGAGAGTGTAGTGGGTGCTTTTACGTGTCACCCGCACGAAAACGGCCACGCTCGAAATGGTGTCTTTTATGTGCCACCCGCACAAGCCAGTCCAGGGGCACTGGCAACGATCTCACTCGAAAATCCTACGGGAGCCAGTCAGGCGGTACTGGCAACGGCCACGCTCAAAATGGTGCATCTCATGTGCCACCCGCACAAGAGCCAGTCCAGGGGCACTGGCAACGATCTTACTTGGCTTGCCGGGTCTTCTCACACACAGCACATTTCCAAAGGTCTCGGTCAATATATATATATATATATGTATATATATATATATGTATATATATATATGTATATAAGCATGGAAGAGATACCTGGACGATTGCTTCATAATCTGGACCAAACCTCAAAGCATTGTGGAAGAATTTAACACCCTCCTGAACAACCCTACACCCATCCATCCAATTCACAAAGGAGATGAACAGTAGCAAATTACCATTTCTAGATATAATGGTAATTAAAAAGAACACCGCCATTACCACAGATATATATTACAAACACACAGACACACACCAATACTTGAACTTTAAATCGTGCCATCCACCCCATACAAAACGCAACATACCATACTGCCTAGCCAGGAGAATATGTACTATTGTAGAGGATATAGAGACCAGAAATCAACACCTGATGGAACTGAAAGAATTTCTGGTGAAGCAAAAATACCCATCACGACTCATAGAAAATGGTATTCAGCGGGCTTCGAAAATACCCATACAACAACTGAGGACACCGCAAAGAAAAGACAAACAGGAAAAGATCATTCCATTTATAGTGACACAAAATCCATGCCACCAGAACATCTTTAATATCGCCAAAGCGAACTTACCGATCCTTGCACAAAGTAAGGAATTGAGAAATATCATTACAGATCAAAATATAGCTCTCAGTAAGAGACAACCTAAAAACTTGAAAAAGCTATTAACAAAGGCAAGGTTTGACCTCAGCAGCAAAAATCAAACATTCACTGTATCCAAATGCAATGATAGCCGATGCGGTACATGCCGATCAATCCATACCGGCCCATATATGAACACAAAAACAGGGAAAATATTCACCAATGCGAACATGAACTGCAAAAGTAGAAATCTAATCTACTGCATCAAATGCCCTAATTGTGAAGAATTGTACGTTGGCCAGACAGGTAATGCACTATCGGAACGCTCACGGGTACATCGACAACAGATTAAAAACCCAGAAGTCCGCCAAATACCACTGAGTAACCATCTAGCAACATGTGGTCATCAAACTTTTATTATATTTCCATTCCATAAACTTTATAACCGGAATGAAATTGAAAGAAAATGCAAAGAAAAGGACTTTATTAAGAAATTCAAACCCACTCTTAACAAACAATGATTAAATCCATCTTACTTGGGGTTTAAAAATCTTATCCCTGTAACCAAAACACAAAAAATCTCTCAGATATCATCATTTCTATAAATAGATTTGGCATCATTTCTAAGAACAGCCAAACACCTACTGGGGTTTAAAAATCTTATCCCTACAACCCACACAAAACAAGAAATTAAAATATCATCATTTCTAAAAATAGATTTAACATCAATTCTAAAAATAGCCAAACACCTACTGCTGCTGTCCAAAGGAATTGGTATAAAAGACAGAAAACCAGCCAACTTATTACAGTCTGTTAAAGTCTGTCATACCGGCCATGACGAAGGGAAATAGCCCTGAAACTCGAGTCGCCTTTATATATATATATTATATTTATATATTTATATATTTGATCCTTTATATTGAACACTCAATATTTCATCTACATTCAATACTTTCTTTCATGGTGCCATCCATTTTTATTTTATTTTATTTTATTTTATTTTATTTTATTTTATATTGTATATCATATTATATATTGTATATTCCATATTCTATACCCCACATTAGTTCTGCAGGAATATAAATAAAACATAAAAAACAGACAGTGTTGGAACTCTTTTAAGCAAAATAATATATATATATATATATATATATGTATATATATATGTATATATATATGTATATATATATATATATATGTATATATATATGTATATATATATATGTATATATATATATGTATATATATATATGTATATATATATATGTATATATATATATGTATATATATATATGTATATATATATATGTATATATATATATGTATATATATATATGTATATATATATATGTATATATATATATGTATATATATATATGTATATATATATATGTATATATGTATATATATATATGTATATATATATATGTATATATATATATGTATAATAT
>NC_142935.1:39733813-39736721 GCF_046866305.1 Octopus bimaculoides | reverse complement strand
TATATATATGTATAATGTATATATATATATATATATATGTATAATGTATATATATATGTATAATATATATATATATATATATATGTATAATGTATATATATATATATATAATGTATATATATATATATATATATATATATATGTATAATGTATATATATATATGTATAATGTATATATATATATATATATATATATATATATGTATAATGTATATATATATATATGTATAATGTATATATATATATATATATATATATATATATGTATAATGTATATATATATATGATATAATGTATATATATATATATATATATATATATATATGTATAATGTATATATATATATATATATATATATATATATATGTATAATGTATATATATATATATATATATATATATATGTATAATGTATATATATATATATATATATGTATAATGTATATATATATATAATGTATATATATATATATATATGTATAATGTATATATATATATATATGTATAATGTATATATATGTATAATGTATATATATATATATATATAATGTATAATGTATATATATATATATATATGTATAATGTATATATATATGTATAATGTATATATATATATATATATATGTATAATGTATATATATATATATGTATAATGTATATATATATATATAGTATAATGTATATATATATATGTATAATGTATATATATATATATATATATATATATATATGTATAATGTATATATATATATATATATATGTATAATGTATATATATATATATATATGTATAATGTATATATATATATATATATATATATATATATGTATATATATATGTATATATATATATATATGTATATGTATAATGTATATATATGATATATATATGTATAATGTATATATATATATGTATATATATGTATAATGTATATATATATATATATATATGATATGTATAATGTATATATATATATATATATATATGTATAATGTATATATATATATATATATGTATAATGTATATATATATGTATAATGTATATATATATATATATATATATGTATAATGTATATATATATATATATATATGTATAATGTATATATATATATATATATATATATATGTATAATGTATATATATATATATATATATATATATATGTATAATGTATATATATATATATATATATGTATAATGTATATATATATATATATATATATATATGTATAATGTATATATATATATATATATATATATATGTATAATGTATATATATATATATATATATATGTATAATGTATATATATATATATATATATATGTATAATGTATATATATATATATATATATATATATATAGTATAATGTATATATATATATATATATATATGTATAATGTATATATATATATATATATGTATAATGTATATATATATATATAATGTATATATATATATGTATATATATATATATATATATGTATAATGTATATATATATATAGTATAATGTATATATATATATATATAGTATAATGTATAATATATATATGTATAATGTATATATATATATATATATATATATATATATGTATAATGTATATATATATATATATATATGTATAATGTATATATATATATATATATATATGTATAATGTATATATATATGTATAATGTATATATATATATATATGTATATGTATATATATGTATATATATGTATATGTATAATGTATATATATATGTATAATGTATATATATATATATATATATATATATATATGTATAATATATATATATGTATAATGTATATATATATGTATAATGTATATATATATGTATAATGTATATATATATATATATGTATAATGTATATATATATATATATGTATAATGTATATATATATATATATGTATAATGTATATATATATATATATGTATAATGTATATATATATATATATGTATAATGTATATATATATATATGTATAATGTATATATATATATATATGTATAATGTATATATATATATATATATGTATAATGTATATATATATATATATGTATAATGTATATATATATATATGTATAATGTATATATATATATATGTATAATGTATATATATATATATGTATAATGTATATATATATATATGTATAATGTATATATATATATATATAATGTATATATATATATATATATGTATAATGTATATATATATATATATGTATATATATATATATATATATGTATATATATATATGTATAATGTATATATATATATATATATGTATATATATATATATATGTATATATATATATATATATGTATATATATATATATATGTATATATATATATATGTATATATATATATATATGTATATATATATATATATGTATATATATATATATATATGTATATATATATATATATATGTATATATATATATATATATGTATATATATATATATATATGTATATATATATATATGTATATATATATTATAAGTATATATATATGTATATGTATATATATATATATATATGTATATATATATATATTATATATATATAGTATTAGTATATATATATATATGTATATGTATATATATATATGTATAAGGTATATATGTATATATATATATATGTATATAGTATATATATATATATATGTATATTATATATATATAGGTATATATGTATATATATATATATATGTATAATGATATATATATATATATATAATATGTATATATATATATATAGGTATATATATATATATATATATATATGTATATATATATATATATATATATATATATATATATGTATAAGGTATATATATATATGTATAATGTATATATATATATATATATATATATATATGTATAAGGTATATATA
>NC_142935.1:39708813-39726313 GCF_046866305.1 Octopus bimaculoides | reverse complement strand
CAAAACTGATCCGTTGAAAATACTTTATTACAACAACAATAATAATAATAATAATAATAATGAAATTGACCTATTTGAGCTCTATTTAAAGTTGATATATATATATACAAAAACTCAACTGTGAGTATTTTGCTAAGATTGTTAACAGATACTATATTCTTTTGCCAAATTTTTGGTGAAAAAAATATATTTAAACATATATATATATATATATATATATATATATATGATGGGCTTCTTTCAGTTTCCATGTACCAAATCCACTCACAAGGCTTTGGTTGGCCCTAGGTTATAGTAGAAGACACTACCCATGGTGACACGCAGTGGGACTGAACCCGAAACCATGTGGTTAGTAAGCAAGCTACTTACCACATAGCCATTCCTGCACCTATGTATAGGAAAACAAATTATATCCTGGTTACACTGTGGGACACCTAACCTCATCCTGTGGCATGGTGTGCCATAGCATACCAGTTGTGGTATACCGGTTGCATCTTAATTTTTTTTTTATGTAATATTTTAAACCTTAATAAGAACAAATTCGAATGTTATGCTTAACCAAATTATTTGCTAAATTATATAGATTGCAACTCCAACCATTCACTTTGTGTTTTTAGAAATTTTGCCAGCAATTTAGGTAGAAGAATCTGTCATTTCCTATGATTAAACCTTATTTGATAGAGTAGCAAATCTGTACAATAACGAACTAGCCAACAGTGGTTTTAAAGAAAAAAAATATTTTATATAAACTCATACATTCTAACAAGAAAATCTATAAAAGAAATATAATATGGTTTTATCCATATCACTCAATTAATATTATTACTCCAAGTGGAAAGTTATTCCTTCATCTTGACTGATTATATTTCCCTTCTGGACATAAATATAGAAAAATCTTCAACTCTTTAACTATTCAACATTGACAAACCTGACTAATACACTGAATTTACAACAACAACAGCAATACTATAATAATAATAATCTTCTCTGTATCGTTCCAATTTTAGTATATGTATAATAATAATAATAATAATAATCCAAGTGGAACAGTATCCAATATTGTGATGTTGTAGATTGAAGATATTGTGTGCACCAGGGGTTTGAATTGTCTGTCAAGTCACAACAAGGACTTCCGACAGACAGTACTTTATGCATAATGTGTGCAATTCCAAGTAAAGCTGATCTTTGCAATACACCGGTATTTCTAAAGTTTCCAGATGTTTCTTCAGGTTCAATACCACCCAACCTGAAGTGTAATTGCTCTGCAAGGTGACTATTTCGAAGATGATGTTAAAACTTAGGTAAATAAATTACTTTTTATTAAGCATAATTAGTCTAGGAACTTTTTGAGTTGCATTTTGATTGGTGTGTGCTGCTTTCTCACTCACTAATAGAAATAATAATAGTTTGAATTACCAAAAACACAACATTTTACTACCAATTACCAAACCTATATCCTGTCAATGGCAAATCTTATAATAAATTTTATTTGATTAAAGACAATAAAATCTATCTTTAATCTGAATGGCACAGGTTACACTGGATTAACACTAAACTAATTTATATATATATATATATATATATATATATATATATATATATATCTCACTAAACTAATTTAGATATATATATATATATATATATATATTGTTGTTGTCATCATCATTTAATATCTGTTTTCCATGCTGGCATGGGCTGGATGATTTAACAGGAGCTGGAGAGCTGCACCAGGCTTCAATTGCCTGTTTTGGCATGCTTTCTATGGCTAGATGCCCTTCCTAACGTCACCCACTTTACAGAGTGTGCTGGGTGCTTTTTTGTGTGGCACCAGCACTGGTGCTTTATATTTGGAACTGTCATGGGTACTCTTACATGGTACCGGCATGGGTGTCATTTTTCATGGCACCAGCATGAGTGCTTTTCATGTGACACTGAAACTGGATGCTTTTTAGCTGGTACCAACACCAGTGCTATTATGTGGCACCAGCATGGGTGCTTTATATGTGGCACTGTCATGGGTGCCCATACAAGGAAATGGCACAGGTGCTTTTTATATGTCACTGGTGTGGGTGCTTTTTATGTGACACTGAAACTGGGGCTTTTTATGTGACATCAACATCAATGAGCTCACAGGATAAGGACCTCTCAGCTGAGAGAGGGGATGGGGTGCATGGCCCATAAAGGACATGCCTGTATGTATGGCTGGCCATGATTTTATTTAGCTTGATGTCTTCTCAAGCACAGTAAATCACTAGAAGTCTCGTCCCCCTTGACATGTCCTCAGTGAGACCCATTGGAAGATCCTTTGTCACCACTCTGTCCCACGTCTTCCTAGGTCTACTCCTTCCACAAGTTCTCTCCACAGTTAGAGATTGGCACATCTTTATGCAGCTGTCTTCACCCATGCACATTACATGACTATACCAGTGCAGTCTTCTCTCTTGCACATTACAAATGATGCCCTTTTACCTAATTTTCTCTTAAATAAATCATTTACACTCTGTTGTACATGCACAATGATATTTCATTTTTTACTTGTTTTAGTCATTAGAATGAACCCACCCATGCAGTACTTATTCTTTAAGCTTGGTACTTATTCTATCAATCTCTTTTGCTGAATTGCTAAGTCACAGGGACATAAACAGGCCAACACTAGTTGTCAAGTGGTGATGAGAGACAGACAGACAGACACACACACACACATATCTAACAGTGAGTTACTAATGTAAGTTGGAAGGAATGTCTCCTATATGTAACATGTTTGAGTTGTAACATAATGTGTGTAATTAGCAATTTTAGAAGGCAGTTCATAGAAAGAACTCATTTTCAGTGATTTCTTAAAGAGACATGAATAAAGAATATTCAGAAGGCAAGTTTATAAAGTCTATGCTGTCAAATCCACAACTGGTTTTAAACTGCTATTTGCTGCTGTAGTGATTTCCTTTATCTAAGGCAGATCACTGCTGTTTTATTCATATGCCTCCAGCTCTGATTGGCTAGAATCTCCCACAGCACAACTGAACTATACCACAGCAACAATATAGATCTTTCCTGTCTTGCCCCCCCCCCCCACACATACCACACACGCACACAGACACACACACACACACACACACACACATTGGGTCATCCCATAAAAAACGTGGTTATTTTCAATTGCATGAACTAAAAGTTGGAGGGGGATAGGATAAACCACCTGCATCAACTTGCTATAAAAGCATGTAGTAATTTTACCTGTAAAAACCATGCCAAAATTAACCTTGCCTGTGCTTGTGCCACATAAAAAGTACTTAGTCCACTCTACTGGGTGGTTGGTGTTAGGAAGGGCATCCAGCTGTAAAAACCCTGCCAAAACAAACACAGAAGTCTGGTGCAGGCTCCTGCCTGGTTGGCGACTGTGAAACTGTCCAATCCATGCCAACATGGAAGGCAGACATTAAACGATGATGACTATGATGATGATGAGGATGATATTTGCACAGAAGGTTTCTTTCAGTTTCTGTCTACCACATCCACTCACAAGGCTTTGGTCAGCCCAAGGTTATAGTATAAGACACCTGCCCAAGGTGCCGTACTGTTTGACTGAACTCAGAACCATGTGTTTGGAAGTCAAATTTCAAACCACACAGCTACACTTGTGCCTATTGTACATAAGTACAAATCAAGAAGTCTAACCAAAACTCAAAACCTTAACTCTTGGTTTCTTGATGCTTTGCAATTACAAATAATAAACTTCTTTGCTTCTTATGTTTGTTTGTGTTCCTTTCTCTCTGGTTGTTTCTTACATAGCAACAGAAGTTCTTACGGTGATGAGAAATCAACCAATCAAAGCTGACATAAATCAACTATGTCACCTGTCACTGCAATAATCATCATAAAAGCAGTGATAAGTTATTTAGTTGTTGGTGTCTGGCTTTTCAAGATAGGAGAAACATCATCTGAGAAAACACTTGACAGACCAGTTGCATCTGTCACTACTAGTGACCAACATTACTGCCATCTTCACAACATGGCAGCAACAACAGACACCATTGATGTCTCCATCATTTGTCTTTTCTCAAAAATTTCACCTGCTGAGTTTTCACTTGTCATATATTGCCATCTTGACTTGCCTATATAAGTTTATGTTCACACATCCACTCACACACACACACACACATGCACTACTATATGTGTATGTGTGTGTGTGCATACACTTGCATCTGTGTACACACACATTCCCTTTTTGCATTTGATTTGCAAGATTCTTAATGTGATTTCGTGTGTTGAAGCATTTCTTATTGTATCTGGGGAGAGTCATCCTCTTTTAGTGCCTTATTAATTTAGCACATTTACTGATTTTTACTAAAATTTTTGTCGCAACATGCAACCTTTTCAATAGTTGTTGACTCTGTCCATTATTGGAATTGCATTATTTTTTGTTTTTTGTGCACGTTTGCATCAGTGTATGTGTGCATACACATATGTATGTATGTATGTATGTATGTGTATGCATGTATGTGCATGTGTGTATGCATGTATGCACATTTGTATGTATGTATGCACTCTGCATGTTTGTGTGTATGCATGTATGTGTGTGTGTATGTATGTATGTATATATATATATGTATGCATGTGTGCATATTTGTATGTTTTATTGTGCAGTTTAACTCTTTAGCATTTAAACTGGCCATGTCCAGCCCAAATTTTCTGTTTCCTAATCAAACCAACAAGATCCAGCCTCTCACACCTACCCTACAATGTCATTCTAAAAATAAATAATATATTATCAAAATTTCGAGGCTATGGGATAATACATTGTTAGTTCTAAACAATGTGAATAAATAAGCATTATATTTAACAAGAAAATCTGAATACTAGATGCTTAATTGGGTATTCACTTCCTGTTTTTTTTTTTAAATTTTATTTTGCATGGATACTATTGTTTTCTTGGGATATGGCTAACATTGCAGTATACCTTTGTTTTATCTATATCACAGCTTTCATTATACACTTTAGCAAAGTATAGCAACACACATGCATATATGCATGCCATATTATACATTTATCTTATAGTATATGTTTGCAGGTCTTCAATTGAAAATGTTCCAGAATAATTTCTTTACATGTTTCTACATGGATAATTTGAATTTTTAACAAATATTTTGAGGCATTGAATCAAGATGCATCAGGCAGAGATTGCATTTCTTTGGTCAGTTTGAATAAAAGGGTCTCAGTTTGAATGATACTATGGCTTATAAGAGATGTTGTTAATTTTATTCTCTTTCAGTTTTTAGATGTATTGGGAGAGAGAAATGGAGTTTATTTTAGTGTTGCTTCTTAAGGAATAAGTGTGCTGTATGCATCTGACTTTAAGTGCACTTCTCATTAATCTTATGTACCGCCATATAGTACTATGTGTAGTTTTACCCTTGCACAAGTGCTTCAGGTGCCTTTATGAGGCAATTGCAGTTATATATAGAGATTATGATATTGCAATCACATTCTGTGTCTGTAGTAGTAGTTGTGGTTGAATTATTGAAATATGATATTAAGTAGCTGTATCTAGCATTTTTTATTATTCTAATTTAAGAGCTTATAATAGGTATTTATTTAAAAACTGTTTACTTACCAGAGCAGTAGCTGTGTTAGATATTATGTATATGCCATAGGTCAAACCAGTTGATGATTTTTTTCCCTATTTCAACAGTTTTTTGGAAAATCTTTGCACATTCTAGTTTTTCTTTGTATCCACTTCATACAAATGCACCATTATAGTAGAGTGCAGCTCAGGTGGTTATTTTCCTGATAGTCTTCTACTTACATTGACTCATAGGTTATTCATCAATCTGAGGTGAAAGTTTTTGCTAATATTAGTTAAATCATCTCACATTTGGTCTCCTGAAATGGCATATGCGCACACACACACACACACACACACACGTGCACATGTACACACACAAACACACAAATGCAAACATACACACACACGTTTGATGAGTGTCATGCATGAAACTCAACTTTTGAGAGTTGTATTTGTAACTTTCTGCTGATCAAAAATATTTAAAAAATTATATATGTTCGTATATTGTGTTCTCTTTGTCCTGTTTGTTTCATCAAACCTATAATGCGTACACACACACAAACACATAATACACACATACACATACACACATACATGCATACACACATACATGCATACACACATACATACATGTACGTATGTATGTATTTTTCTCTGTGTGCATTTATTTACACAGGAACACTTTCACATACATCACAGTTTACTATGTTGGTCAGAGACATTAGTACACTTACCCCCTCTATCATGCAGTAAAGTGCTTTCACACTTTAAATGTGCTGAGATTCACTCCCCTCCCTCAAAAAAAAAAAAAAAAGAAAAGAAGAAATTGAAGTACAGAATAGAGTCTGATCAAAATATAGAGAAACACATTGGTTGACACACTGAAAACTGCATACACAAACAAATATGTACTTGAGCACACACACACTTTCACATGCGCACATGCACACACAAGAATCCACACACATACACACACACACACATGCATGCACGCTCGGACTCACACTTGGCACATATAATGTCAGTTAGTTTCCTTATTTGAATAAAATTAATTTGTCCGTATGCTGTTATGTTTTATGACAGAGTAATCATTAACAGATGATTGCTGTTTCATAAAACTCATAATAGCACTGACAAATTAGATTAAATTAAATTACATTCACACTTACGAGACATTCTCACATGCGAATGCATTTACCTGTATAGATGTATACACACTGTTATATATATATATATATATATATATATATATATATATATATATATATATATATATATATATATATATATATATATATACACATGAACACATGTATGTACATGTATGTGTATATACCCTTAGGGAATCTCCATCTGTTTAGCTACTTTTTGTTCTATCTGCCTGTTCATTTATCTGTTTTGCACTTTTATGCTTACCCTTTTAATTTTTAATTTTTTAAAATTTTATCATCAATACTGGCAGTGCCCCAGCATGGTCACGGCTGAAACATATAAAATAATAATACTATTAGCTTAACTTAGCATAGTTTAGTTCTTACTGCTGTTCATGGAGTACCATGCAAAGAGAGAGAGGGGGGAGAGGGGGAGAGAGAGAGAGAGATCTATGTGGCACTTTTGCAAGCTCTCTTACAATCTGCTCTCAAGGTTATATCTATCCATGTCTATGAACTCCTTTTCCACAGTTCTCAACCAACTCTTCACATGTCTGCCTCACCCCTATGCCCTTCCTCTGATTTTCATTCTATACAGGCTCTCAGTGGTCCCTAAAGGGACATGCCTAGTCTTTTGCTATTTCACAGTGATAGTATCCTCTAGGTATTCATTCTGATAATTTCCAGGGTTTCATTTATACATTCATAAATGCAGTTTCACCAAAAAATACTAAGTATAGTTCTAAAACAACATCTATGAAGGATAGCTGTAGTTCTATAGATTCCACTGGTCTTTTATGACATCTCATGAAGGCATGTGGCTTAGTGGTTAGGATTATTCAGATCATGATCGTAAGGTCTTGGTTTCAATTCCTGGTGGCATGTTGTATCTTTCAGCAAGGAAGGACAGAACAAGAACACAAACATAATGAAGGAAAGGGAGAAAAAGGAAAAGGAGAAAAAGGAAAAGGAAAAAATGAAATACCCAAAGCTGAAACCCCAACCCACCAGACAAAAACAGAAAACCCCATAAAGGATCCAATGAAATACAAAAACCCTAGAGAAGAGAAGAAATTTGGAGGGCACTCAAGGACCTGCAAATTTTACCTGCAAGCAAATGTTGGCATGGGGAAGACGGCAAAAACTGCCAGTTTGCTTACCCAAGACCCCGCGAAAACTACAGGGGCTTTAAAGAGGAAAACTTCCCGGAGAAAAGACAAAAATCGTCCCCAAGGAAAAAATATAGAAAAGAAGTCTGCTCTTCAGAGGTTATGTGCAAAGCAGCATCTGAGCAAGAGTCTTCTTTGTGCATGGTGCAAAAGATTGTGCAGCAGCTGACCTGGCTACACCAAGTGCAAACAAGGAACTTTGCCCACCACTGCACAAGACCACCACAGTCAACAGACATGGGATAACCTCTCCTAACACCTGCACAGTTGTCATGCCAATATTTTTACTAAATATTGGAGGCCTTTTGCATCATAACAAAAGCAAAATTTTTTTCCTGAGAGACCTTGCTGCTGCAATCAAGCCCTATGCATAGCTCTCATGGAAACTCACCTCAGCCCTGATATAGAGGGTACAGAAGTGCATGTACCAAAATATGCCAAACTGCGAACAGACAGAAGGGAAAGGAGCCATGGTGGAGTTGCTGTATACATCCGTGATGACCTCACACCCCAGGTCTTACTGTCATACTCAAATTCAGTATGTGACACTCTAATTGTATACATAAGACAACACAATATAGTCATATGCAATACATATCGCCCATCGGATGCTCCAAACCATATAGGCAAGTTTGAAGATTGCCTCATAAGAATTAAAGAAGTCCTCATGAAACTGGAACACCACATGAGCATATTTCTTATGGGCGATTTCAACTTCCCCAGTGTCAAATGGTCCAAAGGTCTCATGCTCTCAGGAACGACTCATTGTAAGCAAGCAGTAGTGGTCAATGAAAACACAAATAGTGAGTGGTGTTCCACAGGGCACTGTCTTGGGACCACTGCTTTTCATAGTGGCCCTCTCAGATATGTGCTTAACTACCTGGAAAGCCACCCTTGCTAGCTACACAGATGATATGAAAGTCTCGCAGAAAATACAGAACCTCAGCGATGTTGTACATCTGCAGCAGGAGTTGGACTCAATTTACAGATGGGCTGAGGATAATAATATGCAGTTTAATGCTGAAAAATTCCAAGCCCTGCCCTACCAGCATACAAAACTGAATATGAGGGTGTGAGGAGTGAAGGAGAGAGAGAGTAACAGAGTAATAGGATAGAATAGTGGGAGAAGAGGAGGTAAAAGAATATGAGAGAAAAATGAAAGAGTAAATTGATCTTATAGAGTGCGCATCAGAATTAAGATAAACCTTACTTGGAAGAGGATGCGTGGCATTCAATCATATAATAATATAAATAATATATATATATATATATATATATATATATATATATATATATGCATATATACATATGTATACATACATACTTACATCTATACGTGTGTATGTATATATATATATATATATATATATATATATATATATATATATATATGCATATGTTGGCACAGGATCTCATGAAACTCTTACAACAAAAAAGTATAAAGCATGAATTCATGGAACATGAACTATTCTTTCAAACAAAGAAAAACACAAATGTAAAACAAAACAAACAACATAAAGAATGACGCTCCATCAGTTGTTGGCTGTTTTTCTAGTCTTGTATTTCGAGCATTTAACAATGTACACTTTCAATAAAACACTTGCTCCCCCAAAGCAAATTAAGTAAAATTTGGTATTTTGTGGACAGTCAAAATAGGTAACACAAACAGCACAGATATGTATATATATGTATGTGCATATATATATATATAGATATATAATATATGTATGTGTATATATATAGATATATAATATATATATATGTGTATATATATATGGATATATAATATATGTGTATATATATAGATATATAATATATGTATATATATATATATATGTATATATAATATATATATATATATATATATATATATATATATATATATATATTTATATAAATAAGGATAAGATCGATATTTAAAATATTGATCCTATCAAGTGGTCAGCATGGGAATAAAAACCATCAAAGGTAATAATTATTTTAAATTATTTAAAATTATAATACAGGGTATCAAGAGATACCACCACGCTGAAAAAATAGCAGTCAAATCCTGACTCTAAAACCACAATAAATGTCCGCATGGCACGAGTAGCGAAGACGAAGACCAAATAAACCAGTAAAAATAATGAGATAATTCCAATCCTTTATTGTGGTTATATATATATATATATATATATATATATATATATATATATATATATAGATATATAATATATATGTACACACATATATATATCATCATTATCATATATATATATATATATATATACATATACACATACATATACATTATCATTATCATACACACAGACACACATTTATATTCATATATACACACACACACACACACACACACACACACTTGCATGTATGTGTGTGTGTGTTTATATATGAAATCACAAATTTGAATGAATTTTATCCTAAACTCATGTACTTGGAAATTTCAAAACCATGGAAGACTTCTCAGAAAATAATTATTTAAGTAGAGCTATTATCAAACAAATCATTATTACCTGTTTTAAGTATTTATTAATTTATTTATGTTACTATAAGTATTGATTATCAATTTTATTTGAAAACTTCAAAAGTATTAAAAATTTTTTAATTTTAAGATTTACTAAATGGTTTTAAATGTATGGTTGCTACAGTACTAATATATTGTATTTTATTCGTTTGTCGATATTGATATGGAGTGAATATTCCTGCAAGTTCTTTAATTAGCATAATGTCTTCTAAAATTCATAGTATATTTCGTACTATCTGGTTGTGATTGTGGTGGCAGTAGGAACAAACATACATAAGTGTTAACATAATGGCTTTTGTCATCAGTAACAGGCGGCAGCTTTCCACCCCCTCCTCCAACTCACTTTCCTCATGGCAAATTCTGTGGTAAATTGATTCAGAATTGCTAGAGGATTTGTTGTTGGCACTCCGTCACTTACGATGACGAGGGTTCCAGTTGATCCGATCAACGGAACAGCCTGCTCGTGAAATTAACATGCAAGTGGCTGAGCACTCCACGGACACGTATACCTTTAACGTAGTTCTCGGGGATATTCAGCGTGACACAGTGTGACAAGGCTGACCCTTTGAATTACAGGCACAACAGAAACAGAAACAGGAAGTAAGAGTGAGAGAAAGTTGTGGTGAAAGAGTACAGCAGGGTTCGCCACCATCCCCTGCTGGAGCCACGTGGAGCTTTAGGTGTTTTCGCTCAATAAACACTCACAACGCCCGGTCTGGGAATCAAAACCGTGTTCCTATGACCAAGAGTCCGCTGCTTTAACCATTGGGCCATTGTGCCTCTACTGCCAGAAGATTGGATGGAATACTTTGTGCTCTGAGTTCAAATCCCACTTAGGTCAACTTTGCCTTTCATCCTGGAGGGAAATTGTGGAAGAGAAAACTCAGGAAGATACAGGATGAGCCTTATGAATTGAAATATGTGGCACTTTGTTGTACTGAAGAGAACCTACTCACCACAACAGAATTGAGATCCTAAAACCAAAGTGGCATGTAAAAAGCATTCGTGTAGGTTGTGGTGCCATGTTAAAAGCACTGCTGGTCTTGCCATATAAAAATTACCGGTGATGGTGCTACATAAAAAGCATCCAGTACACTCTGCAAAGTGGTTGGCATCGGGAAGGGCGTCCAGCTGTAGAAACCAAGCCAAAACAGACTATGGAAACTGGTGCAGTCCCTGGCCTTGCCAGTTCCTGTCAATCCATCCAACCCATGCCAGCATAGAGAAAGGATATTAAATGTAGAGGATGATGAGGTTGATAAAAAAAGTACCGATCCATGGCATAATTGTAAGAACATCAGAGCTATGGCATTGTGGTGTTTTGTTCTGGCTTTTTGCATTCATACTGCCTGACTAAAAGATTAATAAATAAAAGTTAAGCTTCTTATCAAAATGATAACATTAGTTGCAGTGAGCCGGGAGAGTTGTGAGGGCATTGGTCAAAATGCTTAACAACATTTCTTGTGGCTCTTGACAGGCTAAGCTCAAATCCTGTTGGCATCAACTTTGCCTTTCACCCTTTTGGGGGTCAATGAATTAAATTACCAGTCAAGTAGTGGGGTGAGGAAGGGATCGATGTAGTCGACTTTCTCAATCCCCTCAAAATTGCTAGCTTTGTGCTAAAATTAGAAAGAAAGAAAAAATTATTGGTTTCAGAGTTTGACACAATGCCAGCAATTTTGGAGGAGGGGTAAGTCGGTTACATTGACCCCCAGTACTCAACTGGTACTTATTTTTAT
Source organism: Octopus bimaculoides (assembly GCF_046866305.1). Lineage (NCBI taxonomy): Eukaryota > Metazoa > Mollusca > Cephalopoda > Octopoda > Octopodidae > Octopus > Octopus bimaculoides. The sequence continues at coordinate 39,714,167 of NC_142935.1, read as the reverse complement.
CAACCCTGAAAGGATGAAAGGATCCTGGCAGAATGTGAAGATGAACGAAATGCTGCTAAGCATTTTACCTAGCATGCTAATGATTCTACTAGCTCATCACCTTAACCCATATTAACCCACTGCCCTCATTTGAGGACAGTTCTATTTGGTTTATTTACTGCAATAAAGGTTAACTGTACTCTTCCGTAGGTTTGTTATCCCTATCTATATAACTATCTTCAAAATTTCGACAGGGTTAACCTGGGTTAAAATAGGTTAAGGCATGAAGAAATATTGGTTTAAAAGTTTAATATAAGGCCAACAAGTTCAGGGGAAGGTTAGTGAATTACATTGACCCCAATGCTCAACTTGTACTTATTTTATCGACCTTGGAGGGATAAAAAGGAAAGTTGACCCTGGCAGAATTTGAATTCAGAATGTGAAGACAAACAAAATTCCGCAAAGCATTTTGCTCAGCGTGCCTATATCCATGGCCTTTAAAAAAGGCCATGGATATAGGCTATTATTGTTGTTGTTATTGTTATTGAATCATGACTGATCAAACGATCAAGGATGTTCCATCAAACACATCTAGTGCTACATTTTCCAACATGTCCTTCGTATTTCAAGACAGTATGTTGGGAGTTGAGGTACAGTTGACTGTATTTTTAGCAGATTGATTAACTATGTAGACCAGTTATGGACAAACTGCAGCCCAGAGCACATTCTGGATGGCACACCTAGAAAAAAAATTACCTTTAATTTTACTAGTGAGGCCCACTTGATGATGAGCCATGTTTCATATGGCCCACTTTTCGGCAATTTTGCCCATGTTTGATCTAGATACTACCTCATTGATTCATATGTGTAGTGATCATATGCTCAGGTGTAGCTACAAATTGATATTGAACAGCCCCAAATCAGATTAGAATGAGCAGACTGATGTGACTAAATGTGTCAAGTTGTGACCATCTCATATTTCAATCAAAGTGCTTCTGGGACTTCTGGGACTTCATTAAAATAACCGTACAATGTGATTTGAATGGGGTTTGGCTACTGTTTCTGCATGGTCAAGAGGCTTGCAGAAGTTTCCCCCTTGACTTTGCTGAGCAAACAGTTTGATGTCCATCAGTTCAGAATAGACTGGAATAGGTGTGCACAAGCTTGGCCTTTACCACCACCACCACCACCACCACCGCCGCCGCCGCCACCACCACTGCTGCCACCACTACTACCACCAAGCTGCTGCTGCTGCCATTGCTGCAACTGTTGTCGTTGCTACTGCCATCACCGCTACTACCATCACTGCTATTGCCATTACTACTGCTGCTGGAATCGATACTGCTACTATCACCACCACTGTGACCACTGCCACCATTGCTACCATGACTGCTGCCACCACACCACGACAAACACCGCCACCACCACCACTACCACCACAAACACCGCCACTACCACCACAAACACCGCCACTACCACCACAAACACTGCCACTACCACCACAAACACCACCACTACCACCACAAACACCACCACCACCACCAACTACAACAACACCACCACCACCACCACCACCACTACTACTAATTTTATTTGCAATTTTTCTCCATCTTTTCTTTTTATTTTCTTTATTTTTATCAATGATTTTTCTTTATTTTTAGGTTTGTATTTGACGTCTCATCTTTACACCTGTGAATTCATTCAAAAAAAGAAAAAAAGAAATTTAAAAGCCACAGGAAAGCAAGAAGAAAAGAACCCAAAGCCCTACCTGAATCTGATTTTGGAAGTCAGTTTTTTTTAGGATCAAAACAAATGAGAGATGGCTGGTGTCCATCCAAAAGTACGGATCAACCAAGCAAGAGAAATGATGATCTTAAAGCTGCATCTTGAACAGCTGCAGCGAGAGATTGCCATAGATCGACGTCCTCTAACCGAGACATTGGTGGAGATGGTGGCATTTTGTCAGGACCAACACCACGATGATCCCATCCTGAATAGGGATGAACCGAAAAATATCTACCCACCGCATAAAAGACAACAGTTTTGTCCTTTGATTTGAAATGTCTTGCTCTCTTTGTCTTAAATCATTTGTCTTTTACTTGTTATTGGATTGTAGCCATGCTGGAGCACTGGGTTTCGCTGGACAAAATCAATCCCAGTACTTAAAATGTTTTCTTTATTTGAAGCCTGGTGTTAATTATTCTATCAATCGCCTTTGCTGAATTGCTAAGCAAACCAACACTGGCTGTCAGACGATGGTCTTGGGAGGACAAATATAACCACAAAGACACCCACACATTTACATATATAGATACACACACACACACACACACACACACACACACACACAGAGAAATGTATATAATGGGCTTCCACACAATTTCCATCTATCAAATTTGCTCACAAAGCATTGGTCTGCCCAAGATGTCTCACAATTGGACTGAACCTATGTAAACATAAAATCTTTGTGTGTTATTAGTGAGAACATGTCTACTCACAGTCTCACTAGACATCTTCACTCAGCTGTGGCAGCCTTAATTTTCAGTGCAAAAAATACAGTAAGGCTAATCACATGACCATCCTCTACAGCCTTGGTTGTTTGGGATTGTCACTAGACATGTTCACTGAACTGTGACAGATTTAACATACTGTGCCAAACATGTTGTCACACAAAGTAGTGGGAGCTTAAATTTTCTAAACCTAATCAAATGGTCACCTTCAGCCAATCAAATCGTATCCAAAACCAATACTAATTTGAGCCATGTTGTCTCTATAAAAGCAAGACAATTTTTGAATTCCAGTCAGAAGCAGGAGAGTTGCAGCATAGCTCCATGTTTTTCTATCTTGACTTTTGAAAATCAGAGAAATTTGTGAAACTGTTTAAGTCTTCGAAAATTTAAAAATAAAAAATTTAAATGAATCCTAGTGCATTTTCAACTTCTTTTTTCTAAATTTCTACCTGTGTGGAATAAAAATAACTTCGTTTTCTACATAAATGTGTGTGTGTGTGTGTGTGCGTGTATGTACATACTTAGTGGTTTGTTTGTTATGGCTGGTCAGAGAATGATCATTGGTGTCACACCTATAAAGTACTTAGCTGTATAGGCAACTTATCAGACTCAAATGCGTTATATAAATAAATGTGTGTGAGTGTGTGTGTGTGTGTGTGTGTGTGTGTGTGTGTGTGTGTGTGTGCGTGCGTGCGTGCATGCGTGTTTATATTTATACACACATATATATATGTATATGTGTGTTTGTGTGCACCCTTTACTAAACATCATGTGATGGTTGTAAATGACCAACATTGTTATACAAGCGAGGTTGTCCATTACCAGTCTTCCCCGGAAAATAGCTTTAACAATGGGAAAAAACAATTACCTTGTTTAGAAATATGTGATGGTTGATGACAGGAAGGGCATCCAGCCATAGACAGTCTGCCTTAACAAAATCTGCCTGACGGGTGCAAAAAGAGAGAAGTGGATGTCAAAAATAGTTAATTGTAACTTAAAAATTCAGTATAGAAATGATGTGAATCTTCAAAAAAAAAAAATAATAATAAATAAATAAAATTAAATTAAAAATTAAAAAAAAAACAACTTTTTTCATACTTAGTTAATCAGTTTATATCATAAAATATCCATAGAATAATATAAGATAATATTTAAAAGGATTTATTTGAACAGCAATTGTATGCATGTTTCAATAATGGACTCATTAATGCATTTATTTAATAAATAACCTTTATTTCATTAGCAATAATGATTATTTTAATTTCTTTGTTATGTACTTATTAAAACTCTTTGGAAACACTTTTGACACTCACCTTCCTTAAACCTGCTCTGATTATATAAAACATAAATTTGCAGTTTTACAGTATTCATATCTAAATTTAAAACCTTCCATCATAATTTTATGTAAAAAGCCTTTTGTTCAGTGATGCTCTAAATAGCAGATTGATAAAGACAAAATCAGTTACATTGTTAAATTCTAATAAATTCTTGATTATTTAAAAATTTAATTGCAAGGCACAGGCATTGTATTTCATGAGGAATACAGTAAACCATGGAAGTATTAAATGGTGGAGTTCTGGTTTAAGCACCCCATATAACCCCATCATAACTTTTTTTTTATTTTTTGGAATTTTCAGAAAATTCTTGCAAATTTGTGTTAAAAACCAAGGTCTTGGTAAGTTGGAAGGCAGAAATCCCTTCAGCTCAATCTGTAGAAGAGGTGTAGATAGAAACTCCATAAGATGGTTAACTGGGAGGATAGTTTTTGTGTGTGGAAGATGCACAGGTGCAATAAACACCAAAGATGTACAGAAAACAGATTCCATCACATGCCAGGAGGAAAAACTAGAAGTAGTTGATAGCTTCCATTACTTAGGTGAGCAAGCCTGAGAGCATAGCTGCTAGAATAAGAATAGCCTGGGCAAAGTTCAGAGAGCTCCTACCTCTGCTGGTAACAAAAGGCCTCTTGCTCAGAGTGAAAGATAAACTGTATGATGCCTGTGTGCAAACAATCATGCTACATGACAGTGAAACATGGGCCATGACTGCTGAAGATATGTGTAGGCTTGAAAGAAATGAAACTAGTATGCTCCACTGGATATGCAATGTCAGTGTACATACACAGAGTGTAAGTGCCCTCAGAGAAAAGTTGGACATAAGAAGCATCAGTTGTGGTGTGAAAGAGAGACGACTGCACTGGTATGGTCATGTGAGTATATGGAGATGAGGATAACTGTATGAAGAAGTGTCATATCCTAACAGTGGAGGAAACCTATGGATGAGGTAGACCCAAGAAGACATGGGATGAGGTGGTGAAGTACAACCTTCAAATGTTGCTCTCCACAGAGGCAATGACAAGCAGCCAAGACCTTGGGAGATATGCCATGCTTGAGAGGCCTTGGCAAGTCAAGTGAGATCGTAGTCATGGCCGATGTCAGGCGCACCCTTCAGTAATTGGGCAATATGCCATGCTTGTGAAGATCTGTTGAACCGAGTGAAATCGTTGTCATGGCTGAAGCCAGTGCCGACTGACTGGCACCTGTGCTGGTGGCACGTAAAAGCACCCACTACACTCTTGGAGAAGTTGGCATTAGGAAGGGCATCCAGCTGTAGAAACCTTGCCAAATCTGATTGGAGCCTGGTGCAGCCTCCTGGCTTGTCAGTTCTCAGTCAAACCGTCCAATTCATACCAACATGGAAAGCAGATGTTAAATGACGATGATGATGACACAGGAATTCATAAATCCCTATAAATCCTAAAAATTCCAGTCATTTTCAAATTTTATTTTAAAATTTCAGTTTAAAATATGGATAGCCCAAATTCTTTTGCTTAAATCCCACCAATGGACCAACCTTGAGTGAATC